>NW_026129251.1:0-79085 GCF_022985175.1 Labeo rohita
AGCTTAAAATATGTAATTATGACTTACCCATGTCTCTGGTATGTGTCCTAACAAAACTCTTCTCATCCCACTTAATGTATTGGTGGCTTCATACTCTTCAAGCACATCATCTCTTGAGTGAAAGAATAACAATCTATCTGAGAAAAGTTTAGGAGTGCACAACACATAAATATTGCTATAAATCAATATGATCTTATGAAATACATATTTTAAATGAGATAAAACACTTACTTTTACTTACTTTTACACTTACTGTTAAAAGCGACCTCCATCAGCATTACATAGCAAATCTGTGAGAAAGATTTAGGCTTGTTTAGGCGCACAGTATACAAATATCTTAATAAAGATATGATCTTTATATAATACGTAATGTAAATGAGATAAAACACTTACTTTCTCGGTTTTCCTTGATAAAACCAACTTTCCTGGCTGCTGCACATTGCGAGTGAAAGAAAATATCGCGCTGAGAAAAAGTTTAGGCGTGCACAACACATAAATATCGCTATTAATCAATGTGTTGTATACTGTTGAACCCCTGATGTCACATGGATGTCACATTACCAATCTCCTTGCCACGTTTCTGGATGTTGATTGTGTTAATTACACACACACACACACACACAAACATTTATTATAAATTACGCATATACCCACTTCTTCAGGTACCACTACATCACTGCTTTTGCGTTGAGACATTTTAAAGTTATTTTAAACATCTATCACATCTTAGGTAAATTTTGTATCAGTTCTTTTTTCATTTTTTTAGGTCCTTATTATAATAGGATAGTACAGATATGAAAGAAAAAGATGTGAATGAAATGTGTAGGGTGACATAGGCCAGGTTTGAGCTCCAGTATATGTACAGAAATGCTATAGGCTTGTTATACCCATAAGAGTCTCTGAATACTTACTTAAAATTGGGAGAAGAGGTCCAATGAACCATCTTGTACATGTGGGGTAATTGATCGCTGTAAAATTAAATGTCAAACTTAGTATCATGCCAATACCAGCTGTACAGAACATTAAAGCAATATTAAAAATCTCACACTTGGTTTTTAGTTTGGGTTAATCTAGTATATATGAAAAAAGACCTTGAGACTTAATTATAATAAAATAAAATAAAATAAAATAAAATAAAATAAAATAAATAAACCCTCATTGCTCTTGACTGATTGACTTTTGTTCCTTTAACAATGATTAATCTATATTTAATTTATACAGTGCAGAAAATGCAAATTTATTTGATTAATTAATTTCTGTACCTACAAACCTAAAGCAGTGTTTAATACGTTTTTGTAATACTGTAAGGCTCCTCCCGCTACGGCAAGCCTAGCGGTTCAGCTGAAGGTTTCTTGCGTGTAGGTCTTTTACGGCGCTTCTGTAAAAATTACCTTGAAATATTAAAATTTAGTTTCCAAACAAAAATCTGACTCCATGAATAATTTAGTCTGACTCCAATTATGAATAATTTGTTAATTTCTGGTTTGTATTCGGTAATTTGCTGATCGCGGCTATTTTTCCTGTATAATAATTTAGACATTTGAATATTCTGGAAGTCCCGTAGTCTCAATATTTCGTTCCTTAGGGACTAGGCGCCGCTTTCGATTTACACCCCGGCCGTGGCGAATTCGTCGACACAAGCTCGCCAGTTCTGACTTACTCAGAGGATGCAGAGCGATTATAATATCTTAAAGTGGGCCGCGCCTGCGTGCTCTCAACAAAAAGTATATATTTCCTCAATAACCGCGAGAGCTACATCGTGTTAAGTCAGTGACAGCTCAACATCCGGAGCCCTAGTGATGTCCCCATGGCTCATCAGTCGGTACTTCCGGCGTGGTCTGCCCTGGACGCAGTCTTGAGGTAGCACCCTTACACATTAACCTACTAGAAAATCATTTCCAAGAAGTCCAGAATAAGTCAAAGTTAACATTTTATTAGCAGTCAGGTAAAAAGGTATCATGCCAATTACATAGCTTAACAATGAAAATCCAATTCAGAATTAAATTCAGTTCCAATTAAAATGAATACATAACATACTCCAAGATAAATCTTAAAGTGAGAGATGCATTCCTGACCGCATAGAGATACACAGCAGCATGTGAGAGATATGGAGGCAAAGCTCCAGAGACTCTCACACACAGTGTGGGGTTCTTCTGAATACAGAATCCCAAAGTAATATTTTGTCACTTCGCTTATATACCCAGACCAAAACAAACAAATCTTCCAATCAGTTGTAAAAACATAAAGACCTTTTGGTCTGCCAGGAGATCTCATGACCCAGGGTCACACCTGGCTGGAGATTCTCACCCGACCCTAAGGGGAAAACACACCCCTCAGCAGCAAAACACAATTCTACAAAAGTGTTCAGTCTTCCTCATAATATAAGTGACTTCTGTGAAATTGAGACCATTTTACCAATCGCACTAAGACCTTTAGAATGATACCAAACATGAAAGGGAAAATTCAACATATTCACAAAATGTAACACATGTAGTATATGGACATTCTTAGTGACTTTCAGTGGAACCTTTTGGGGGAAAAGTGTGAGATGCAGGGAGGGGAGATGAGAGGGAGGAAGGGGGTTGTAAATGAGCAATAGAGGTGGTGTTGTTTGCCCTCTTTGAAGATCTCTTCTCCAGATTAGTTTTATTGTTTTGTTGCATGGCATCTGTTTTTGTCAGGGTTCCTGGACTTTAAATTCATGAGGAAATAATTTCACATCTTACAATAATTAATGTGATTAATTTTTTAATAATTAATAGTGTTCTAATACATACATGTATAGATATCCTATATATACTATCTATCTATCTATCTATCTATCTATCTATCTTCTAAATTGACGCCTAATATCAGTATGAAACGCGATAAGATCTGATGCTTGGTTAATGAATTTTAATCACGTTGTTTGCTTTGGCTCAAACTGATTTGCTGAAATCAGAACGTGAACGCAATCAGTGATCCTTAGTCAATGAAAACTAAGTCATTTTAACTGGAAAAAAAATGAACTATATAGTGTGCCAATTTTAATCTCATTGTAAGACTAATTTTTAGCGTATGTGAGAGAAACGCAGAGCGCTTTCCTCAGCCAATAATGCGCTCACTGCTCTATATAGACAGAGTGAAACATAACCGTTCAGTCCGAGTGCTCAAATGTAGGCACAAATGTACACGTTTAACAAAAACACTGGCGAGTTAAATCTAACAATTTATTGGCCAAAAGGTAACAGATATTATTTATTGACTAGATTGAACGCGTTTATGTTGCTGTCTGTTGTGCTGAAATGTCAATCACTTTTCATAGCTTCATTATGGCTTATAACTTTTGTCGTAATGTTAAGACACTTTATCATTTACATGACCTGAATATGTTTAACTCTTTTTCCTAAATATCAGTTTTCTGAATACTGAAGGAAATGTAGTTAGCATTACACCAAATCCGATCGCAAACTAACACTCAGTATGTGAATTGTCAGCTATTCTGTCCATTCAGTTTATTAGCAGAACAAATACATCTCACATTGGACACGAAAATTGTAGGTTTCGTTTGGATATTTACATATTTATCTGAGAAAAACCAAAGCAATACTCACGTATCCTGGCTTGAAGATTGTAAAATGCGCTTCGGAACAGTGACGAGTACACGTCGTACAGTGGTTGTCCAGACAGCCTAAGCACAACCTTCAGCGATCCGTGGTTGAATGACAACATTGTGACAACGCAGTAACAACTTTAACAAGACAACGTAGAACCAACAACCATTTAGCCATGTTGTTACAACGTTGCTAAAAGGTTGGCTACGTTGTAGCAACGTTCTGTGTTTGCTGGGAAATGACGTCCCCTGAAGAGCCAGAATGAAAGTTTTTACAACGTCTTTTCATGACGTCTTCTGGACGTCCAATACTGACGTTCACAGGACGTCTCTAGAAGGTTAAAATTTAGTTCAGATCTGGTCATGATGGACGTATTTTCAACGTCTTATAAGGTCAACTGCAGTCTCATTTAGATGTCATTTATACTGTTTTTGGACATAATATATACACTCTTAGGCTGCATTCAAGTAAAAATCATGTTTATTTTATTATAATTTTTATTTGTACTTGTAAATAAACTTACAGACACAGTGTACAAAAACCATGAAAACAAAAGAAACTTAACTCATTGCACAGTGGATAACAACTGTAACAAATAACATACAAAACATACATTATGATCACCTATTAATTGTAACGAATGAGTAAAAGTACGTCCAAACGACGTCATTTCAACGTCTTTGTCGGACGTTGAAATGACGTCCCCTGAAGAGCCAGAATGAAAGTTTTTACAACGTCTTTTTATGACGTCTTCTGGACGTCCACTATTGACATTCACAGGACGTCTCTAGAAGGTTAAAATTTAGTTCAGATCTGGTCATTGTGGACGTATTTTCAGTTTCAGTATCATATTAAATAAGTTTGTGATAGGCTTAATTTAAAATAAATATTGCTTGTAATGAATGGCACTATATATATATATATTAGGGATGTGACCAGATCTCGTATAAACACTTATTGTCTACAGTAGCGATCAAAACGAAACTATCTTGTATGTATAGTAACGCTTAACCTCTTCCGCCAGGAGGTGGCGACAACTGCCCGTTTGAAAAAAAGTATGTCATTGAATCATTCATTCAGGAGATTTCAAGTCAAACGAGTCTTAAAGTAGTGAGACACTGACTCCCTTCATTGAATTTTTTTATTTTTATTTTGTTTAAATGAATATGTTTTTAAAAGACTTAAGCAATGAACAATTTCTCAAAACCACTAGTAAATTATGTTATTTTGTTTAGTTTTCTAAACTTTTTTCTCCAGAATCGTGATCTCCAATTTATTAAAAACTACTGGGATTCACAATTTATCCAGAATCGTGAAGCTCTTGTTTAAATGTTGTTTATTACTGCATATAATTCCATTAAAATGGAAGTTTAATTTCATAAAGTTCCTACATTTTTGCATTTTGTCTTTTTCAGTTGAATAAAAGACTATTTTCCCTATATGTTTAATCATTGAGGATTTCTTAAGAAAAGTTTAAAATTCTCGTCTCGTTCTCGTGAACCCAGTCTTGTGTCTCGTCTCGTCTCGTCTTGTGGGATAAGTGTCCCGTCACACCCCTAATATATATATCTCTCTGTTCTGAATGCCAATTAATTTAAATGATTTGGAATAAGAAAAAGTAAATTAAATGTTTACATTGTTTATAATGTTTGTTAAGTTTATTAACATTTGTTTTATTTATCAGTATTTATATTATTTCTGAAAGTAACAGTAAAATGTGCCTTATACACCAATGCAACTTATGTGTGTTTTTTTCCTGATCTGGGGTAAAGTCTGGAAAATATGGTAAATTAGGCCTATGCTGTGCTGTATTATTAAACAGTTCATATAAAATAGGGACCATTTGCACCAATAAAACAATCATATTATGTTCATTATACTCCTCTCCACATTAACTTTAGCCTTAAACACTGTTATATTTATGAGGGGGTCCTTGGAAAATCTTCTTCCCTGCAAGAGGTCCCTGGCTCCAAAAACCCATGCGCTAGTGGACAGGCCTCCATATACAGCAGAGAGTCTGGTGTGGGAGGAGGAACTTCTGTCCAGGTTGACAAAACATCTCATCTCGTCTTCATGAACTGCCCTGAAAACAAAATTGAAATATAAACGATTATAACTACAAATATAGCTTCACAATGCTCATTATAACCTCTTTGGTAAACATATGATCAGAAAATACTGCCAGACAGATATTTAGTCTTTAGTGAATTTAGTCTATTTTACTACAAGAACACACACTTAACACAAGATACAGTTTTAAAAATCTTACATTATTATGAAGTTACATGTTTTACTGACTAATTTAGACAATTAAAAGGGATCAACATAAATTTACCTCAGACTGTAACTTCACTGACCACTTTACGCGCAAATTAACCAACAGGGAGATATAAAAATTACAAAAAGTTGAATTTGAAATCGTCATAACGCAAAACAAAATACATCTAAAGTGAAATTTAACATTAGATTGACAAAACGACGAATAAAGGTACATTTATATAGCTTACCTTCGGCTTAGCACCCGTCCGTCTCTCAGATGACCGTTAGAGAGCGTTACTGTTTAAATTTCCAAATTGCTGCGTTGCGTTGTGAAGGCTGTTCGCTGGTCAAGTTGGGTCCCATCCTCTGTAGGTTTTATAAAGTGTCCTTAACGTAAAATTAAATAAGTTACACGACGGATCTATCGTGGTGGTTATATCTTCAGTCTTTGGTAATACACAATATCAATAGGTGCGTTCGAGATGCACTACACTAGCCTGCCACCGGCTGGCGAGAGCAGCCCCTTGCAGTCGGGGGAGGAGTAAAGAGACGGCCGTCAGGTCGGACACTTATCGGTTTCCGTAGTGTGCTGAATCAACGTCATTATGGCAGACCACGCGATTTTTGCCTTGATCGTAGCGGAATAAGTGGATGCGATTGAAATTCCCATGTTTTTGCATGAAAATCTTTATGGACAGCAAAGGTGTTATTTAAATATTATTAAGTTGTATTTCAGTGTTACTTTTACACATGTACATTTTTTTTTTTAGGTTTTTAGCGCATCGTCTGTGTATAATTCCTTAAGATGAACATGCTGTGTCATCATAGTTTTGTTACAGCTTTTAATTGGGTAACTTTTGTAACAATTTTTGATAGGTGACTTTGGACATTCATTTTTCACATGCTACTATTGTGCCGAATTTACAATAGAAAATGTAATAATAGTGTGAAATTAGTCTCATCTAAATATTTGGAGTCAAGAGTTATATGCTGTATAGGGATACATTCTGAGTACAATTATTATTATAGTTTTTTTTTTTGTTTTGTTTTTTTTGTTTTTAGAGATGTTCCCAAAATACGCAATTTTGTGGAGGAAGTTGTCCCACTCTACAGTCCCTCAGAATTTCAAAGTCACTTTAGACTTCAAAAAGGACAAGTAGAGGTGTGTAAGTAACAAGTCACATAAACATTAGAACTGTTTTTCACCACCAACCATCAAGAGCACTGGTTGGTGGTGGAGGCCTGGCAGCAGTTGCTGTAAAGTGGGTAATGGGTTGAGAGGAACCTGCAGATGCAGTCAGTGTTACTTACAGAAATAATCCCATTCTATGAAGGTTCATTATTTGGTTTAAAAATATACCTGTTAATTTTTCAGCAGTTCTTAGTTGCTCCATTACAGAGACAAGGAACTGTTGATCTGGAAAGTAAATCAACATTAATAGTGTAATACAGGTCAGAACACTACAAATTGAACAGCTCTGCTGTTTGCTCACCATTTTTCATTTTTTCAGCAGTGTCTTTTGGGACAGCTAGGGTGAAGATGCTGTCCTTCAAATTAACTGTCACAATTTTGTTGTCCATTTGTTTGGTGCAGGGTCATGAAGAGCTTTTATACCCAATGAAATCAATCAGGTCTTAACAACATATAGACCTTTTCCAGTCATGCCAGGGAGGTTTATTGGTTCAATAATTAACAGTTTTGTTTCTTTTTGCCTACTCATTAAAGTTGTGTTTAAGTGTGCAGCGTGTCAGTGCATGTATATGTGATATAAATATATGTGAAGTAATGATACCATTAAGACACCTTTTAATACTTTAAGTGGTCTAAACCTTACTCCCTTTGTTTTCTGTGTATATGAAGTCTCCATTTATATACAGCCACAGAAGGAAAAAAAATAGATCATTCCAAATGTTCATATAATCAGCATTTCTAGGTGCATCGGTGTCATTTTACCTGTGTCTATTGATTAAAAAAAACCAAACAGAAGGTCTTTAGTAAGTGCATGTAGTTAAATTTATACAAGGTTACTGCATATAATTGTAATTTAAACTTTTCCTTTATATCACTATTGTATTGCTTAAAAGTGAACCTGTTTTCTTTGCAGTATTTATTTGAGGTCTGAAAAAGAACAGAGCATCTTGTTTTGACCAGTTTCATACTGACATACTGTCAGTAGTTAATATAATCACACCAAAACAATCCTTTTACCTAAACACAGAACAAGCAATATTCAGAAAAACAAAATAATTTTGAAATGGTGTCTTAATTTGTTATGTGGCTTTGTATATTATCAACACAAATCAGTATGTGTATTCATGAGTAGATATGTCACACAAACATGTTAAAACAATCATTACAAGATTGCATTGGTATGGAAATAGATCATATAAAACACAGACCTCGTAAAATATTTTTTGATGTTTATTGTCACAAAAAATATTTTTTGATGTTTATTGTATCACAAAACCATATACAGCACATATAGGCCTATAGAGGATGACACTGTAGGCTGTTCCAAACATACAAAAAGAAAGGAAAAAAGAAACAGAAGAAATGAAACTACGTAAGATATATTACAACAAATCAATAAAAGAAAGAAGCCAATCATTTATTCTATACAATCGTTTTGCTTTTTTATTGATCATATCTTTAAGTGTCAAATTAGTTTGTTAGTTACTTTTATGTAATGCAATATGACGTTTATTATTTGTATCTTGGTTTTGTAGTTAGCTATAGGACATTTTTCAAATATAAGCAGTTTATTCAGTGTAGTGAAGCCTCTCACAACATTTTTCCAAACTTTAACTCTTATACAATAAGAATATATATTTACCATATCGCCTAATCTTCATTTTCATCATTAATGTTTTGTTTGAATATCAGACATTCGATATAAAAATTGATTACATACAGGAACTTTTTTTAAGAAAAAACACGCAGCACACGTCGTGCTTGTCGTCACATAATCTGACCAGTGAGAATAAAGTGTGTCTAATAGGTGCGTTCGACTTCATGCGGCGCCGCAAGAAATCGGCTGCCGCCTTACAAAACAATGCATTCTGGTAAGATCATTTGTCCGACTTTGATCGGCGCTGCAGCCGCCTTTCGATCACATGTGCCATCAAAGTACCGTGAGAGCAAAACGAGAGCAGCCGCAGAGGTCAGGCGCTGCAGTTGCTCAAAAACGGCTGCGAAAGCCTTGATGACGACACACTTTATTCTCATTGGTCAGATTATGTGACGACAAGCACGACGTGTGCTGCGTGTTTTTTCTTAAAAAAAGTTCCTGTATGCAATCAATTTTTATATCGAATGTCTGATATTCAAACAAAACATTAATGATGAAAATGAAGATTAGGCGATATGGTAAATATTCTTATTGTATAAGAGTTAAAGTTTGGAAAAAAGCTGGTCAACCAGAGGCCGTTTTTTTAATGGATGTTGTGAGAAGCTTCACTACACTGAATAAACTGCTTATGTTTGAAAAATGTCCTATAGCTAACTACAAAACCAAGATACAAATAATAAACGTCATATTGCATTACATAAAAGTAACTAACAAACTAATTTGACACTTAAAGATATGATCAATAAAAAAGCAAAACGATTGCATAAAATAAATGATTGGCTTCTTTCTTTTATTGATTTGTTGTAATATATCTTACGTAGTTTCATTTCTTCTGTTTCTTTTTTCCTTTCTTTTTGTATGTTTGGAACAGCCTACAGTGTCATCCTCTATAGGCCTATATGTGCTGTATATGGTTTTGCGATACAATAAACATCAAAAAATCTTTTACGAGGTCTGTGTTTTATATGATCTATTTCCATACCAATGCAGTCTTGTAATGATTGCTGTATATGGTTTTGCGATACAATAAACATCAAAAAATCTTTTACGAGGTCTGTGTTTTATATGATCTATTTCCATACCAATGCAGTCTTGTAATGATTGTTTTAACATGTTTGTGTGACATATCTACTCATGAATACACATACTGCTTTGTGTTGATTATATACAAAGCCACATAACAAATTAAGACACCATTTCAAAATTATTTTGTTTTTCTGAATATTGCTTGTTCTGTGTTTAGGTAAAAGGATTGTTTTGGTGTAATTATATTAACTACTGACAGTATGTCAGTATGAAACTGGTCAAAACAAGATGCTCTGTACTTTTTCAGACCTCAAATAAATACTGCAAAGAAAACAGGTTCACTTTTAAGCAATACAATAGTGATATAAAGGAAAAGTTTAAATTACAATTATATGCAGTAACCTTGTATAAATTTAACTACATGCACTTACTAAAAACCTTCTGTTTGGTTTTTTTTAATCAATAGACACAGGTAAAATGACACCGATGCACCTAGAAATGCTGATTATATGAACATTTGGAATGATCTATTTTTTTCCTTCTGTGGCTGTATATAAATGGAGACTTCATATACACAGAAAACAAAGGGAGTAAGGTTTAGACCACTTAAAGTATTAAAAGGTGTCTTAATGGTATCATTACTTCACATATACATGCAATGACACGCTGCACACTTAAACACAACTTTAATGAGTAGGCAAAAAGAAACAAAACTGTTAATTATTGAACCAATAAACCTCCCTGGCATGACTGGAAAAGGTCTATATGTTGTTGAGACCTGATTGATTTCATTGGGTATAAAAGCTCTTCATGACCCTGCACCAAACAAATGGACAACAAAATTGTGACAGTTAATTTGAAGGACAGCAAGGGAAGCATCTTCACCCTAGCTGTCCCAAAAGACACTGCTGAGAAAATGAAAAATGGTGAGCAAACAGCAGAGCTGTTCAATTTGTAGTGATCTGACCTGTATTACACTATTACTGTTGATTATTTTTCCAGATCAACAGTTCCTTGTCTCTGTAATGGAGCAACTAAGAACTGCTGAAAAATTAACAGGTATATTTTTAAACCAAATAATGAACCTTCATAGAATGGGATTATTTCTGTAAGTAACACTGACTGCATCTGCAGGTTCCTCTCAACCCATTACCCACTTTACAGCAACTGCTGCCAGGCCTCCACCACCAACCAGTGCTCTTGATGGTTGGTGGTGAAAAACAGTTCTAATGTTTATGTGGCTTGTTACTTACACACCTCTACATGTCCTTTTTGAAGTCTAAAGTGACTTTGAAATTCTGAGGGACTGTAGAGTGGGACAACTTCCTCCACAAAATTGCGTATTTTGGGAACATCTCTAAAAACAAAAAAACAAAAAACAAACAAACAAAAAAACAATAATAATAATTGTACTCAGAATGTATCCCTATACAGCATATAACTCATGACTCCAAATATTTAGATGAGACTCTAATTTCACACTATTATTAAATTTTCTATTGTAAATTCGGCACAATAGTGGTATGTGAAAAATGAATGTCCAAAGTCACCTATCAAAAATTGTTACAAAAGTTACCCAATTAAAAGCTGTAACAAAACTATAATGACACAGCATGTTCATCTTAAGGAATTATACACAGACGATGCGCTAAAAACCTAAAAAAAAAATTGTACATGTGTAAAAGTAACACTGAAATACAACTTAATAATATTTAAATAACACCTTTGCTGTCCATAAAGATTTTCATGCAAAAACATGGGAATTTCAAGCGCATCCACTTCTTCCGCTACGATCAAGGCAAAAATCGCGCGGTCTACCATAATGACGTTGATTCAGCACACTACGGAAACCTATAAGTGTCCGACCTAATCCAAACAATCAACATTTAAAAAAGAGATTTTACTAAATGGTATTAATATAAAAGATAAAAAATGCAATAACACTTTTTTTAGATATTTGATTCATTGTCCTGCAACATTTCGATGTAAGTACTTTTGGAATAACCTTTTTGAGAATATTAATTGGAAATTGATTTGGACTTATAATAACAAATTTTGCGTCACCAACAAAGTTAATGAAACCTATTTTAAAATTATACATATGATTTATCCAACTAACCTGTTTCTCAAGAGATACAAAAATGATCTCAATGATTTCTGTGTTTTTTGTGGAATGATTGTTGAATCTATTTTGCACCTTTTTTTTGAATGTATATATGTGAAATACTTCTGGATTGACATTGAATGTTTATTTGGATTGTTGAGTGGTTCCAAAATTAATATAAGTAAAAGAGATGTTATTTTTTTTGTGATAAAAAAGACATGGATAACAGTCACAATTTTATGTTAAATCTTCTTATATTATTAGGCAAGTATTACATACACAAATGTAAATGGTCTGAAATTAAGCCAAGCATCTCTCATTTCAAAATTGACTTAAGAAATTATTTTGAAACCCTTCAAGGACTGTCAAGCCTAAAAGCTATCAGAACTTTAACCATTTAAAAAAAACTGAACTCCTCCTCTTTGTTATGATTATTTTGTATATCCCCTTGATGTTCTTATTACTGTTTTTTTTTTCTCATTCATGTGTTTATTTTATTTTTTATTTTGTTAAAACGAGTAATTGCTTAAGATTGTAATGTATCGTGAATTGAATGTTAATTTTTCAAATATTAAAATAAATATAAAAAAAAAATAAAATAAAAAAATAAGTGTCCGACTTTGTCATGTTTATTTGCATAAAAAGTTCTTAAGTCGATTTCCTGAACCTGTTCTGCACGTTCTACAGACGTCCAGGAAAACCCCTTCATAGACGTTCAAATTTTGAACTGCATATCTACGTCCAAGGGACGTCGTAGTCCGACGTCCAGATACCGTACTGGATTTGCACGTCCTGTAGAAGTACAAATATGGTCCTGGACCGACCGACGCAATATAGACATGATCTGCACGGCGGGCGGACGTCTCATGTTTGTTGGGTATATTGAGTCAGATCTATCATAAAACACTGGTAAAAGCATATATAACCCCACTTTATTAGTATTTAAATAGTATATGTTTATGTTGATCATTATTCTTGTTCAGATGGCGCTGTATTAAGCAGTATATGAAACGTGTTTCTGTTGCTCATGAAAACGCTTTTGAAAAGTCGGTGTATTTTATAAATATTGCATTTAATTCACTTCATCTGTGATAGAGCATGCAAACACCGCGAGAGCTTCACTAACGAGAGCAGAAAGTGTCCGACTTGACGCCTCCGTTTTCAACTCCGCCCCCGACTGCTCTCGGCTACTCTCGTTGATTATGGAAGGCCATTAGGGCCAAAACGTGTTGTACAAACGCGTCAACGCGTAACTACGTGTTAACACGAAATTACATGTTAACACGAAATTTACGCGTTAACACGCAATTACGTGTTAACGCGTAATTTATGCGTTACACTTTGGAGCTTTAGCACCACCTATTGGTGTGGCGTTCTGTTCTGTTCAAGCACACCAACACACATTTATTTATTGATTGATTTATTTATTTACATGTTAAATTTATTTGTCTTTATTTAAAAATGTACATAAAAATATAATTATTATATTATTATTATTAAATTAAGAATTTAATTTTTTTATTTCATTCATTCATTTTCTTCATAATATTTATTAATAAAATAATTAAAATCTTCATCACTTATTATCATCACAGATCATTATTCAGATAAACTTTATTCAGATTACCTTTATCTGTGTACACTTTTTAAATACATTCATTTTGCTATAAATGTTTGCTATAAAGGGCTAAATGTTTATATATAGAAGTTATTACACGTTTAAAGTTGTTGTGTTTGTACTTTTAGTATTTTTTTGTATTTTTCACAGTCATGCCAAGGCGGCACAAACCCATGCAGCCAAGCAATGGAATGCAAACAGTGCAGCATATTACCTCTTTTAATCTTCTGTATAACGATGTCATGTAATTTGTGTACTTTGTGTACATTTATGATATGGTATAATTAATATAAATGTGTAAAAAAGCATTCAGTTTACTTCATCACTGGCACAAAAGATTGCATATATGGTCCAAAGTGAGCTTCACTGCATGCATAATTATGCTGTTCACTGTTTATAATCTGTGACAGAATTGAAAGATCAGGCCTGTCTGACTCAAATGTATTTTGTGTTACATGAATGATGTAATTATGAAGGATGATGGATTGGAGATACTTTTATACTTTGCCCTATAAAACACTACTGGGTCATTCCTGGTATCCAGTAAGATTTTGGCTTCATAATTTTTGGGAAAATTTATGTATTTAGCATTCAACTAAAATAGATGACGTGTTTATCTATTAGGAATACATATTGGCCAAAAATAATAATTATAGGTAGATTGTTCAGACACTGGCTGTGAAAGTATTCCACACTGTTTGGGACATATACATAGTTATCACAAAATGTTAATAATGTAAATGTTAAACAATCATGAGCTTTTCTTGGATGGTATATGCCCTGTATGCCATAATAATATTTTTTTTATTCTTGAAACAATAACAAAACAATTATTGATGAATAGAATATGTCTTAATTATTAAGAACAGGTACTTTTTGTGCCCATTTTTGCCAACAGGATATTAATAATAAAAAAATTGCTCAAAAATATATGCTGTTAATACTCCTCACCTTACAAAATAAGACAAAAGTATGCCAACTATTTAATGTTGCTGTTAAATTGTAATTTAAAAGAACTTTTCTAACAGGGTGGAACACCAGTGTTAATAAGTTCTAACAGTGGATGAGCTCTCTATCACTGTCGTGCATTGTTTACAATCTGTAATGTCTGGAACTGCACCTATACAATATTGCTTCAAAACAAAACAAAACTTTTCTTTGGAGCGGGGACACAAAGAAAGCCAAGTGGTTTCTTATCACAATCAATCACGATGACAAGCGCCAAAATAATTCTCTGTTCAGGTGGCTACAGAAATAATTACAGTTTAGACAGGACAGACATATAAAGTATATATATATTTTTATAATTTATTAAAATAAAGATGTTGTAATTGGATTAACTACATTAACAAACAATCATAAAAGACAGGGATGCCCTTGTTTACAGACACTTTTTCACATTAAGCAATGTTTTATCTTTTAGTTTAGCCACTGAATGCTACTGTCCCAACATATTCAGGTACACTGGGACAGTAACAAAACTTAATATTTATAATACAATAAATAAATAAATAAAAAATAAAACAAAGAAACTTGCACATCATTTCATACAATTGAATTATCACATGAACAAATAATATAAATTTATATTGTAGTTTGAATTATAATTCAATACTGTTTGTATTAAAAACCTTAACAATTTTGATAGACCTAAACTATGCACAGACACTACCGTGTACTTTCTCAGACCTTCCAGCATTTGAGTGGTAACCACAACCTTATGATTTTGACTAATCAAATGTTGATATTCAAATTAAGTACTGTTATTGCAACATTTCAAGACCACTCATTATTATCAGTCTTTTTTTTTTTTTAAATAAGCACTAAACCAAAAGCTTATTTGTTCCACTTTAATGGATGTCCCACTTTTGTTGATTTCACCCTACAGAAATAAAGTTTCAAACACTTTACAGCCCTAACTGCACAGATTCTAATTTAAATATAGACTAACCCATATTATAGCTACAATTATTTCTGTTACCTTTGTTCTTTAATTTGCTAACTTTGTTTGCTGTGACTTTAAGACCTGCTGCTGCACATGACGTGGATCTGACACACATCTACAATGCAGAAGTTTTTGCCCCCTTCCTGTTTTTTTTTTTTTTTTTTGGCATATTTTGTCACACTTGAATGATTCCGATGACAAAGATAATCTGAATAAATACAAAATGCAGACAGAGATGTCAGAAAGCGCAAATAATGAGGTTAGGTGTTTTTCTGCTAAGGGGAAAGGACAACTGCAAAGGGACGTGGCCTAGCCAGTCTCCAGACCTTAATCCCATAGAAAATCTGTGGAGGGAGCTGAAGGTTTGAGTTGTCAAACGTCAGCCTTGAAACCTTAATGACTTTCACAGGATCTGCAAAGAGGAGTGTGACAAAATCCCTCCTGAGATGTGTGCAACCTGGTGGCCAACTACAAGAAACGTCTGTGACCTCTGTGATTGCCAACAAGGGTTTTGACATCAAGTATGTTTTGCAAGAGGTCAAAAACTTATTTCACTCATTAAAATACAAATCAGTGTGTAACTTGAAATCCATTTTTTTTTTTTTTTTTTTTTTTTTTGTTATTCTGTCTCTCAATGTTCAGGTAAACCTACCATTAAAATTATAGAATGATCATTTCTTTGTCAGTGAGCAAACATAAACAAAATCATCAAGGGATCAAACATTTTTTTTCCTCACTGTATATAATACACAAACATTAATGCAATATACAATAAATAATATTTAATCAATTTATTATAATTTCCACCCTTTGAGGTTTATAGATCTAACAGGGTGGAAAACTTTGAGTCAAGTTTTTGAACTCTTCATCATTTAGCTCTCTAACCTTGTACAAATAAACATTTTATATGTTTTTTTTTTTTTTTTTTTTTTTTTTTTTTTTTTCCCAAACATCTCCTTAGTCTAACAGGGTGGAACTTTAAGAGTGTGAGAAGCAGGATAACATTTAAAAAAAACAACAAAATGGTAGGAGTGAAAATTGATGCGCCAAAACATATATATATATATATATATATATATATATATATATATATATATATATTGATTGATCAATTTAGAATTCTCAAATCAACAGAACTTGCCTAAAATATAGACATAAAACACTTGATGCTTTTTACAATATTAATTTAAACATTTAACCAAATGTGTGCTGTTAGACACATGTCTAATAATTTGGGAGAGTGGAAGCTAAAGCGGTTTTGCAGGACATGGAAGCACCAGCACATTCACTTGCATTTTTCGGAACTGCAAATTGTCTACTTTTATTTGTGTGCACTCACAATATCAACAAAATTTTATGCTTTCGTAAAATAGCTAAACATGCGCTTTCTGACATCTCTGTCTTGAGGAGGAGCACTTCACAAAAACTCAGTGAATATTTGCCTCACAAACATGATAAATATATCTACAGAAATGCTTTAAATTACCACTTTAAAACGAAAGAATTCACGTAATAAAATCATTTTATATTGCGTAAAGTTAATGTGAAAAGTCCACCTGTCTATATAATAAATAAAACATAATAAATAAAAAGTAGGCTTCAAGTCCGTTAACTAGCTGATTCAAAATAAAACAATGTTGGCAAAGTCATAGGCTTTTGGCTTTTGGGGTAAATGTTAAGTTACTATTATTATGACTTCACAAGATGTTTTATTGGCTTTTTTAAAACTCTGATTGATGGATTTCATGAGACATGGTGCTTATTAACTTTTTAAATGCATTCAGATATTTTTTTCATGTTTTTTTCGTGCTTCAAATATTAAAATGGAAAAGATACATGCCGTTTGATCTGAGGCGAATATAGTTATCTCAACTACAAATTAAAGAGCTTAAAAACACAATTGTTGTTTATATTTTATCATAAAATTGATAGAATTTAAAGGCTGAGACTTGCATGCTACAAATAATGAATGGACTTGAAAAACGTTAAATATTATTTCCAAGCATTTATACCTAAATAAAACTGCTTGTAAATACTCACGTAACGTTATGTACTTAAGAAAAATCAACAAGTTAACCGAGTTGGAGCCCGTACAAATGTTTTGCATGGGCACGGGGTTGACTTGCTACGCCACTGCTAATAACTAAGCGTTTCCACACACCTTTTTTATGCACATTTTGGGAAATTGCATACAAAAAGCTGGATGGAAATGCCAAGATTCTCATAAATTTTAAAAACCAGAATAAAATAACAGGTATAAAGGAATAAAATAAGTTATTCTGAACGAAATATGTTTTTAAATTTATGTTTCAATTCATTACCAAAACCAAATAAAAAACTGTGCGACAAGTCTACACTGAATTTTGGTTCATTTTTGTGACCGCGCAACAAGCGAAACAGAGAAGGGTGAAAGCCCACACCTTTTCTTTATTTTATCAAAGTTCATGTCTTTGTTTTTATAGTGAATGTGCACAAATAGAAGTTAACCTTTTACAGTTCGAAATAATGTCTTATTCTTATCTATGTGACCAAAAATGACATATTTTAAGTTGGTTCCGCTAAGGAATAAAAATCTAAGCGATCGAGCCAGAGCCTCTAGTCGTGAAAAACATTTGTATTCGTGCCAAAAGATGCATATGTGCCTTTCATTTTCTCTTTAAATTCGTTATGGTTAGACTGTTGTATGTTGTTTATAACAAATGTCATTATAATTTGTGATTTATTTTATAATTTGTAAATAAATTTGTAATATAATTTTGTAGATGCTCATATTTTCTATAGGCCTATATAGATGGCAGAAAATAGTTTCAGCGAAGTATATAGTAGCATATAACATAATAGTAATGTATAGATAAATATTAGATAAATATTGTCTATGTTAACATAGCCTACGTGATTCCTTAAAAAAATTCTCCATTTGCTCAACTGCGCATACAAACTTAGCAGACATGTCTGTGATCTGCTATTGTTCAACGCTGAAAAAACACGCTGAAAAAAAGTTTAATATAGAACTTTATTCAGGTTCTATGCGTACAGTCTATGGTAGAGCCACATTCGAGTATGCACGCGAAAACTGCGTCAAACACATGCATATTATCAAGCCAAAGTTAATTTCAACGCATAAATAGCACGCCAAATAGAAACAGAAAATGGTGCTACTGGTACGCATTTTCATGAGACAAGGTTCTCGAATCAGTACATTACAACGAAAACAATACCTTAAAAAAGTCTCAGTGTTTTTGCCATTTTAAAAAATTAACGTACTGCTGCTATGTAAACCGCCTTCTTCTTCTTCTTCTTCTTCTTCTTCTTCCAATAATACTTTTTCCCTTCCCGCCAAAAGTTTTTTGCCCCTCCTTAAAGATAGGCGCGTCAGATGAGGTAAGTGCTCAGTCACAATCTCATGAATAATAACAATAATACGAAGGTGCGCATCAGCATATTAATAGTAATAAGAAGGATTACAAGCTGTTACGACAGGCAATGTCAACGTGACATCACCCCTTCGTTTTACTTGAATTATTCATGATGTTGTGACCTAAGTACTACGCTGAGCATGCAAGTTTACTTAAGCAGCCATCATGTGCCAGGGACATTGACGGAAAGGTAAAGCACACGGAACAGCAAAAAACAACTTAAGGAGAAGCAGCAGAAGACACTTTTTGCTGGGATAATGGCTTAAGGAATAATCCTGCGACCGCACTTCTAGACGAAACAACCAGGCATGCCCAGATGAAGAGGATAACAAGGTAATATTTCATGAAAAAGCTGTGTTTTAGATCAAATTAATTAATTTAATAAGAATAACGCTAATGGCATAGTATCGTGTTCTGTATTTTAATATTACAATTTATTTAAATTCCTTGTTGATCCGACCTTTATCTATGATTTTACATTTTTAAAAATGTCATTATTAGGCCTATATTTAAAACTATATTTCATTCTGATTTCAGTTATTACTAAAACAAGCCACTTTTGATTAATTTCTTTGCCCTTAAATGATTTTTCACATGTCTATGCACCATATAATGTAAGGACACTCCTTGTCACATGTGGATCAAAGTAGGGGTTTGATGACTTGTTCAATTATTAAATGAATATACTTAATGGTTGTTAAAAATCTCACTTATTTGGTAACAAAAACATAACCAATCCTGGGGCATTGATTATTGCACTAAATGTTTAATAGTTATTGCTTTATTGCATGAAATTAGTGTATCTAATGTAATTTGAAGGTATTAGATAAATAATTCTAATGTATTCCAAATTCTACCCAGTGGTGTGTCAGGTACTTTAACCCTTCTAAGAAGGGGTGACAAAATGTAGGACATGGTAGCAACATAAAGACCTTATTTATATCAGCTGCTCATTCGCACAAGCTAATGGTATACATCTCTTCTGTTTTCATTAAAAGATTGAAGACTACGAGGTCTTGAAGTCTACAGCACTGCCTGCTCCATCTTCAGCAATGGTGAAAACAGCCAAAGCCCAAGGACAGCTTCTCGCAGCACCCCTAATTTCACCACCTTGATACATTTCACACAGACATGTACCTGGAGGGAGCCTTAGGCCCTCACACATAACAGTACACAGGGAGTCTGTTGTATTCTGCCCCTTTTACTTAAAACATCAAAGAACTTGTATTGAGTCTACTTCAAACTAGAATGGAACTAAACTTGTGTGTTGCTGGAACCACTTCTTTTCTTGTATATAATACACATTTTAGCAACTTTTTTAGCACTTTGAGAACAGTTACAGTCTCTGTAATAATGTTATTTATTGTGATTAAATGTGAAAAAGGTGTCTTGAGTGTGAATGTACTGAACTTTGAAAAGCTCTGCGAAACAATGCACAAAGTTATTTCATCAAAAAAAATTGTAAAGGTGTTATGAAAAGGCTCTTTTTATCCCTTTAACTTATATCTCTACTGTGCGGTTGAGCTAACTTTGATAGGGAATAAATCTATAAAAAGGAAGGGATGAGAGAGCAATCTTTCCACAGCTATACTGCCCCATCTCTGTGTCTGTAGTTACTGGTCAATCATCAGATAATAGGGTCAAACAAGCAATCAAGGAAGTAGGGATAAAACCATAAAGTTGTTGCAAATAGGTAGAGGGTAAAGAAAAGGAATATAGCAAAATATAAGAGAAATGCAGAAATGTTTATTTATAATAATTATCCATCATGCATGACCGTACGGTTGATATGTCAGTAAAAGACATTGTATTGCATATATATTGCCATTCAACTATATATATATATATATATATATATATATATATATATATTTTTTTTTTAACTTTGTGGACACTGAAGGTTATGAGATGTATCCAAGATACTAATAAAGTTAAAGGAATGTTTATTATTGCAAAATAATAACTATACTGAAATAGTTATCCGAATTTAAATTGAGATTTACCATGGACTGTGTAAAAAAAAACAGCTTGAGGCAATTTATTAGATGTCTACTAATAAGAATTTTAAGTTAACTAATTTTTTCATTACCTCCATTTAGGGGTGAAAGTTAAAGGGTTTACAAATATTTATGGATAGCGGTTGAATTATGAGAACTGGATATATTTTTTTTAATGTGTCAGTAAAGCAATATGGCTTAAAAATGACAGTATAAGCATGCATAAAAAATACTGTTTTGAAAAATGTGTAATTAACCTTTTGTGTAATTGTGTAATTAAAAACTAAATATAAAAAATACAATTAAAAATAAGATAATTAAAAAATGCTTATGTGCTGTAATGTAATTAAATGTACACCTAAGTAAAATTAATTTAAAAATTAAAATTCATTAGAAAACAACCACTAGATGGTGTTAAAGCTCAATGCCAGCACAAAATTGCGTGTTAACGCGTAAATTTCGTGTTAACACGTAGTTACGCGTTAACGCGTTTGTACAACACGTTTTGGCCCTAATGGCCTTCCATACAAAAAGACACGTACAAACTTTGCGTGTTAATGCGTCCAGATTTCACGCGTTTCATATAATAGGTATTGTCCCTAATGGCGTTCCATAGGTGTGAAAGCAAAATGACTGCGCACTGCTTCTGCTCTGCTTACGTGCTGGGCACGCGCTGCTACGCGTGCAGTGTGAAACCGGCGTCAGAGTTTGATGTAAATTAGGGCGGGCTTCAGTGTCACCATTGGTCAACTAGTCTAGATTGACAGCTGCTCCTCTAGCCAATCAGTCGTAGGGGAAGATTACGTCACTCCGGTGCGACTCATGACTTCTGTGGCTAATTTTTTTTTTTTATTGAGTGCAAAATCTGAATACAACAAAAGGCATTGATACATGTACAAAAAGAAATTTGGTATGGAAGGCTCAACACAATAGAATCATAGTAGATTCCTAATAAAATATATAACCAAATATTCCAAGAAAGAGGAAAGAGAATCAAATACAATTACAAAACAAAGACTAAACGAAAATAATAAAGAAAATATAATTACAACAAATTATATAATACAAATAAATTAAACAGCTTTACTGCCTTTGGTTTTTTCATTTTACTAAGGGCATCTGAGAAGTATTTTAGATCATTTTTAAACACAATAAACAAGGGGGGAGATTTAAAGTATCGACATTTGTGTATAAAGTATTTTGCTAATAACATAATATTATTAATCAGATCATACAAAACCGAGCACTCTTTGGTTATTCCATGCATTACATCTTGTAAGGATAGAGTGAAACTATCAGCAACCACATGCTTCTCTACCAACCAGTCCTGCCAAGCTTTCCAAAAGGACTGAGACAAATTACATGTAAAAAATATATGTTCTGTATCTTCATATATATGTTTGCATAGATAACAAGGTATATTTTCAAAATTAAATTTTAAATGAAGAAACATATTGGAGGGATATATATCATTTAATATTTTAAACTGCATTTCTTTTATCTTAGGGAGAATAGGAAACTTTAGATAGGCTGTTCTGAAATATTTAACAGTATTTTTATCAAATGTGTGATCTAAATTATTTCTTAATATTTGACAAGGGTAGCTTGAATGGGTGATATGCTGTCTTAAATATTTGTTAGTGCAGAGTTTATTCTCTATTTCAAAATCACCAACATATAATGATGGAAGGACAGCAGTAATTTTGGAATAGGAAAGGTAACATTTCATTAACATTTTTATACCTGAAGGTATTGCATTAATAACAGTAAAGAATTGCTTTGGATGACAGGTAAATCCGTGTTTTAAAGTGAATGAATTATAGTCTAACATATTACCACTCTCGTCCATTAAATTCAATACTGACCAAATATTTCTATTTACCCATTCCTCAAAAAATAAAGATTTGTTTCTATGCAAAATATATTTATTATTCCATATCGGAGAATTGTGAGGTGTGAAATTGTGTGTGTGTGCCAATTTCCAACATAATAAGACTTGTTGGTGGAATGCTGATAACTTCACTGGAATTTTAAGTAAATCAAAGTCACATTTGAGAAAAAAGCGGATACCACCCAATTTACGAAACAAAGCTGAAGGTACAACATACCAGAAGCTCTCAGAATTACCTAAAAACATTTGAAGCCACTTAATTTTTAGCATAGTATTCATACTGTCAAATTCAATTACATTAAGACCACCTTCTTCATACATTTTAATAATATCAGATTTCCTAATATAATGAGTTTTGTGCCTCGAAATAAAGTCATACATTTTTTGATTGCTTGTTTCTATAATAACTGAAGAGGGAGCTACAGCAAAAGCTGGATAAATCAGTCTAGATAAGTATTCAACTTTGGTTAGAAGAATCCTCCCGAAAATTGATATGTCTCTCTGCAACCAGCAATTCAAAATACCATTGGCTTTTTGTATTTTATTTTCAAAATTTTCTTTCATACTAATTTTCAAATCTTTAGAAATAGAAATGCCTAGATATTTCACTGTCTCTTTAACTGGAATATTATACAAGGACAAATCTTGAATGGGGTGTAGGGCCAAAAGCTCACATTTATTTAAATTGAGTTGGAGGCCTGAAGCTTTACAGAAGGAATTAATTAGAGAAATAGCCAGGGGGATTTGGTCTTTGTTTTGTAAAAATAAAGTAGTGTCATCTGCTAGCTGACTGATTGCTAAGGTTTTCCCAAATACGTTTAATTTCGTTACCGATAAATCATGCCTAACCATCGTGGATAACATATCTACAGCTAAAATAAATAAGAGAGGGGATAATGGACATCCTTGCCTTATTCCACGGCCAATCTGAAATCTTTGAGTGGTACCAAAAGGGAGGGAAACTGAACTATTCATATCTCTGTAAATCATTTTTATAACACTAATAAAATGTTCACCAAAACCGAAAAGTTCTAAGGATTTAAACAGAAAAGCGTGCTCTATCATATCGAAGGCCTTTTTGAAATCTAAAAATAAAATGAATCCATCATCCTCTATCAAGTGACTGTACTCCACCAAATCCATCACCAACCTTATATTATTATGAATAGATATTCCTTTAAGAAAGCCTGATTGTGATTCGTTAATTAAATTATTAATGCCCACTTTTAATCTATTAACATATATATGTGTGAAAATTTTATAATCGTTATTGAGCAATGTGATTGGCCGAAAATTATCCATACATCTCATGTCTGGTCATCTGGTTTAGGGATTAATGTAATCAAACCCTGATTCATAGTGGGGCCTAAAGACCCATCTTCAATGGATTCAACAAAAGCATTAAATAATAATAATGTAATATCGTTCCAAAAAAATTTGTAAAAATTAGCTGTGAGGCCATCAGGACCCGGAGATTTGTTTAATTTTAGGTTTTGAACCGCTGAGTCAAGTTCTTCAATATGCAAAACGGAATCACAGCAATCTCTCCAATCACTGTCAACGTGGGGAATAAAATGTATTATTTTATCAAAGAAATTGTTACACTCTATTGGGGAGAAGTTGGAAGAGTACAAGTCATTGTAAAACTCATAGATTCTCTTACTTATCAGAGTAGGCTCTGTACATTCAACACCATTTATCATTAGTGAACGAATTGAGTTACGTGATTGACGTCTTTTTTCTAATCTGCAAAAGTAAGTACTACTTTTTTCACCCTCTTCTATCCATTTGGCCTTAGAGCGTATATATGCACCTTTGGCTTTCTTAATGTAAAGATTGTCCAGTACTAATTGCAGAGAGACCATTTTGCTTTTTTCAGTATCATTCAATACACTATCAGTACAACATTTGTTAATTTCAGAAATAATATTATATTCCTGTTGCCTCCTTACTTTGGCAAGTACTTTGCTGTAACTAATAGAAAATTCACAATTTTAAATTTGAGGAATTCCCATCTGGCTTTATAAGAATTAAAGTTAGTGCTGTTCTTAATTTCCAAAATTAAATCCTTAACTTTATTACAGAATCTTTCATTATTAAGTAAATCTGAATTAAACTTCCAATATCCCTTAATCCTTGAAGTGTTGTGATTTGGTTTGAATAATAGTGAAATAGCACAGTGGTCTGTCAAAGGTGCTGCAGAAATGGTGCAGTCTTTAACAAATAACATTAAGTTACCTGAAATAAGCCAATAATCAATTCTTGATTTGCTGGAGGCATTAGGTCTTAACCAAGAGAACTGCCTAAGATTAGGATTGAGATGTCTCCAAGCATCTATCAATTTATGATTAATGCAAAAGTGTGAGACTAAAGGATTTGGTTGAGAGGTTAAGCTTTTGGGAGGATATCGATCATGTGTCTCGTCCGGTACAACATTAAAATCTCCACCTACAACAATATTATCTGTAGGATATGTTCTCTTTAAATCAGAGATTACAGAAGAGATCTCTTTAAATAAATTTTGGTTCAGTTTAGAATTATTGTGGCCATATACATTAACCAAAATGAAAAAGACATGTTCAATATCTAAAACAACCGCTAACCAGTGTCCACTTAGATCAGTTCTAGAAGAAATTACTTTCCCTGGACAGGTTATTAAATAAAATTGCAGTACCTGCAGAGTGGGAGGAACCATGGCTAAATAACAACTTATCTCCCCATTGACTAGACCAAAAAGCAGTATCCGTTAAAACAGAGTGCGTTTCTTGTAGAAAAATACAATGAGAACCATTACTTTTACAAAATAAGAACATGGCTTTTCTTTTAACCTTATTCTGAATGCCCCTAACATTCAATGACATTAAAGAAAATGGCAACTTAACCTGAGACATAATAAAAAAGAAAAGTGCAAAATGTAAGGAAAAATGCAAACACTTGTATGAGAAAGCAAAGTTTCACCAGGTTGTATGACCACAAACCTAGAACGAACCTCACAACCTAGTGCGTCTCCAAAACAGTCTTATCTCATACCAATCTACCCTTAATCAGTTCACTTGAATAATCATGTTGAGTCGATGCGTTTTCCTTCAATGTAACCGAACGGTCCACGAAAGTACGCTTTCTTTCCTGCTTTACGCGCCTGATCGATCAAAGGCCATAGCGCAGCGCGGGCCAGACGGTCCTCCTTCGTCAGATCCTCCGCGAATCGAACTCCGCGGTCCCGGCAGACTGATGAGTTCTTTGTTGATTGCCAAAATTCATCCCTGTATTTTCGCATTGCAAATTGCACAATCATCTGCCTTGGTTTCCCTGGCTCCTTCTTGCCGATTCGGTGTACTGTGTCAACAATGTCATCTAATTTCTGAACCAGGTGCGGTGCGATTTCAGCAAAAAGAACGATCACTTCCCTGCGGGGATCCTCTTCAGGCTTCTCTTTCATACCGTTGATCCGCAGATTCCATCTTCTTTTATATCGCTCGAGTTCAGATGTTCTACTCGCCAGGTCTTTGTGCGATGAAGTTAGACCCAGAAGTGACTTGCTCGTCTCTAGGCACTTTTCTTTGCAGTCTTTAATTTCAGCGGCATTGAACTCGACAGCCTTGGAAATCTCTGCGACCATAACACTGTTCCTTCGCATCTGATTCGCCATTTCTTCTAGTTTTTCATTTTGTGAATCAAAGCGAGCTGTGAGTGAAGTTATGGCTTGCAGAAGCGTTGCATTAGTGATATCCTCGTCGTGGGGCCTTAATTTTTTCAAGGCGTTTGATTTAGTGGGGGTGAGATGAGACGAATCGCGGCGTTTATCTGTTTGAGCGGACTGTGCCTCCATTTCTGAGTCCTCTAAGATCGAAACTGGACTCGAGCCACGGGCTGGAGGGATAATAATCTTCGGGAGGCTAGTTTGCTGTGAAGATTTCCGCATTTTGAAAACATAAAACAACTCGACAGTGTTTAAATTGTTAATTTTAGGTAGACGTAGAGGAGATTTGTGTGTTTCAACGTTAACTTGGGAGACTAGCTAGGGAGCTCGGTTTAAACACGTGTTCAGCCCGCCATTTTGTCCTATCCCACTTCTGTGGCTAATAGACTCTATGCACGAACGCTGTTGACGTATTTCCGGTAGAATCTCGGCCAGCCCATTTACTTCCGCATAGCGCATTCTATAGTGAAATATACTAGCGGCAAAACTCTTTCATAAGATTAATTTGACAGCGATTTATAATTTAAGTATTACAATATAGTATTATATAGTTATACATTATAGTAATTACCAGAATGGCCCATTAGTGAAAGCTTGGGCAAAGGATTAGACATTTGTTGAAGATTGATGATTTTAGATTTATTTTCGTAATAAATAATATAAACGTATATTTTATACAATGTTGTCTGCACTGCAGGAATGTAAACTTTTAAATATAATAAATAGTTTCAATACAATACTGTAAACATGTAACTATATATAACTTTAAACAGATGCAATGCAGTAATGTAAACATAAATATAACTGAACATTTATAATGCAGAAATGCAAATATAAATAACTTTGATGCAGTGTTAAACTTTTCATGTACGGTGATGTTGTGTAAATACAATATTAAATGATTATTTGTGTTCGTTTATTATTATTATTATTATTATTATTATTATTTTTGGTGTGTGTGTGTGTTTTCTACACCTGTAGGCATTGAAATGAAAATAAATTTAAACCAAACCAGTAGGTGGCAGCAAAAGGCTGTTTAAATACGTGAGTTCAACAGATTCGTTCAAACAGCTGATTCATTCAGAAACGAGGCAACAACTGCCTTTATGAATGGATTACTGAATCACTGACTCATTTGATTCGTTAAAAAGCGTGGATTTATTCAGAAACAAAACGCTGTGTTGCACGGAGACACAAAACAGTTCTGATGTGGCTGCACAAGCAACATCTGGCACAACACAAGTCGATCGGTGCATCTCTATTTAAAACCTTAACTTTGCTTAGCTAAAGTCTTGATTGTCTTGACTGAAGTCCTCCTACTCCCAAACTATGCGGCTTCTCTGACTTCCTCATCGACCTGAAACATGTCGCCCTCACGCAGATCGCTCCTGTCACCTGAGCCTTACTAAAAACTGAGATATTATTTATAGTTAGTAACGTTCATAAAGTAAAATCCATAATGTATATTAATAAAAAAAAAATCACATAAGATGCAATGTACATAAAATGTAACTAGATAGATATATAAATACATACATACATACATACATGCAAAGCAGTGGCGGCTACTGGTCTGTCAAATAGGGGAAGCTCATTTTCGGCCTACATCATAAAATTGTCTATTTATTTATTCACAAGAATGTGCCTTATTGTCATAAGTAAGTCACAATGCAAACAATCGTAAAAAAAAGCTTTAGTTTTATTATGCAAAATATGATGTATTTTTTCTTTTAGTCAGATGCTACTATATAGTATAAATATTTTGCAATTTAAATAAGGTTATTATGGAGATTTATTTATTTATTTATAAAGTATTTTAATAGAAATATAAGGTTTCATTATGTTATGTTAAAATTTTTCAAGATTAATGAAATGTATGATGAAAATCAAGCAATTTCGCCAAGCAAATATAAAGAAATAGGTTGCAGCAGTTTTTATTTCGACTGAACTTGAGAAATCCGCGATGGGACTGAGCGCGAATAGCTTCAGCGATTCCTTATAGTACAAAATCGCTGTCAGTCAAAAGGAGATGCAATCTTTCGACAGACCCTCCAATCATCACGCAGAAGCTCGGAGTCCAGGCCAGCCCACTCCTCATTTGCTCCTCATTCACCCCCAGAGACGCTGAGCGTCCGTGGGCGGGACATAATCGCAGCGTTTATCCAATGACCGTCTAGTTTCAAAGCACTGAAAAAAAACGTTCAAAGCAGCCGCACTGAAGTCAATGGACGCTGGGCTTCAACGGGGAAATGCACTGTGACGCTACGGGAATGTATGAGAAGAAAATCAAGTCAGCCGACCTGCTATATCTAACTGATTCTGAACGAACTCGTCTTTGAGATGAATGTTTTCTAACGCATTTTTAGTCAATAAAATGTTAATACAATAGTACATAATTTGACCATTAATTTTGTGACATTATAGGGGAAGCTGAGCTTCCCTTGCAGTCTTAAAGAAATCGCCACTGATGCAAAGACATAAACTGTGAGAAACGAAGATGGCTAGAATCGATATTCGTATAACATTATAGCATGAGAATACTCGCCCTCAAAATTGTCGATGTAACTCTAAATACATCATTTGAAGCCCTTCCCTTTCTCACTGCTGAGCTGATTGCCTCACGATACGATTAACGTCATTTACATTTATGCAGGGAAGCTCTTGTAAACAGCGAGTAAAGTATGTAAGTATCTTCTCCTGCTCCAGTTTCACACAGTTATAACCAATAGCGAAAACGGCTTCCGGTGCTGCACCGGTGTGAAGATGGATAGCCACCGTCAGCTGGCAAATGCTGCAGTCTCAGGTAATTGGCCTTAATTGTTTTGTTAGTGGGTGACCGATACATTTCCTACGTGTGTTATGAATATTTTTTGCAAGCTTTATGTTGTCCAGGTAGGTCATATAGTATAGCCCGTTAACACGTGTCTTTTTAGGTTTAGTAAGCAGTTTTTTAAGGCATTATTTAAGGCATTATTAAAGGTTATTGGCTGTATATCAAAAAAAAAAAAAAAAAAAACATGCTTTTGCTAGCGGTAACAGTGTAGCCTCGAGTTAAAATGTCATAGCAAAGAGCCCTGATACTTACGTCAGTGTTTTTTTTCATTCATTCATTCATTCATTTATTTATTTATTTATTTATTTATTTATTCATTCATTCATTCATTCATAAATGTGCCAAAATGTGTGTTGTCATTGTGGAGTAAAAAATAATTTATTTTACCATATAATGACAACATTGTAAAAACTGAAGTGTTCTGAATACTTTCTGAATGCACAATATAATTTTTTTTTTTTTTTTTCATTGTTTCTCATTATACTTGCACTACTCCTAATTTTAACTTTGTGTTTAGCAGACAGAGTACCCGGATGTGGTTAGTGCAGCACAGAGCCTCATCTCTGTGCTAACACAGACTCTTAATCAGAGTCCTGTAACACCACGTCCACAAGTTCAAGTTCAGGGTCAGGGGCAGCAGACAGCAGTGCAAGAACAAAGACAGACAAATACCACCATTGATCAGGACATGGCCAGGTGCATTTTGCTGGCCACACAGAGCATGGATGCCCAATCAAATACTTAAAAGCTTTAATTTGCAGGCACTCTGTACATAGTCAACCCCTTACAGTACAGTAGTTGACAAAGTTAAACAAACTTAGTTAAACACAAAATTATTTTTATGACTATTTATCTACCAACATTAATTTTATGTTGGAAAACAAAAATAAATAAATTTTCTTTTCCTTGTAGGGCCTTTCCTAGCATGTTTCGAAGACATGCAATCTGTGGGAAAAAAAGAATAAATGTAGCATCCCGAACACATACCAAGCCTGCAAAAGCATTTAAACCTTATGATTTAAATGTGTATCTTCTGGATAAAAATTCTGAGACCACCCCTTCACCTTCACATGAACTCAAGCTTGTGCAAGCAGGGCTTGGCAAAAGGACAATCTCAATTACAATGGACATGACACATTCAGAGGTAAGGTAGTCTGTTTGTTTATTTTTGGAATCATTAGTAAAAAGAAAAAAGTAGTTTATATACTAGAATCATTAGTAAACAAAAAATTCAATTCAAAATGAGTGAGTTTCTTTGCATTTTTCAATAGTTTTCCAGCTTACTGTATGAAGCATTCCCAAAAATGGAGGGTTTGAGTGGAGGATGGATGCTTTATAAGGCTACTGGTGACTTTACAAATTTTCTTTATTATCACAGTATGTCAGTATGTATTTGGTTATAAAAAAAAATGTCATGTTAATTCTATCTTTGTTTATAGGGGGGTGTGGTGTAAGGCGGCTAAACATTATTCCTCCAGACTCAGAAGGTTACACTGGATCCCAAATCAAAACTGCCTCTGCATCTGGAAAGACAATGCTGTATGTAGTTCCTCTGCAAGAGGAACTGGACCTTAATCCTCTCCCTAATGATGCCAGAGAATTCAAAAAAATGCCAAAGGCTACTTGCCAAATGTGCAACAAAAGCATGCCCCTGCAGGTGCTGGCTCTCCACATTCAGGTTTGCAAGTCACATGATTCAGCATCTTCAAATGAAGAGGTAATGGATTAATGCTGTTTAATTATTTGCTGATTTCATGATGTATTTCGACTAAATGTTTAATTTTTATTAATTTAACATTCCAAGTTGATTTTATAATAGATCTAGTACTGTGTTCAAACCTTCAAAAGAATACCAAATGATTTCAGTGTATGTTTATGTCAGTAGATTGCTAATCACATACTTATGATGAAGTGCTTTGTATGATACGGTTTTAATTTCTTTGTTGTTGGAGCAGACAGAAGTCCAGTTTGTCTCAGAAAGCAATTTGGATGAGATGAAACAAGAAAATTCTCCATCTGAGGTAATGTGGCATTAAAACTCTCCAGCCCTAATTAAACATTTCTCTAACCCATGGTGCTTTTATATTATTTAAAATTTTGTTGTTGTTGTTTGTAGTCCGTTTTACCATGCCCAATATGTCAGCTGAAGTTTCCTGTGGACAGTCTTGAACTACATGCCAGCTTTTGCGGAGAACAAAATCTATGTGAGTAACACACACTTTAGAAAACATAGTTCTTGGAAACAGATATGTTATAAATCATTGTGCTTTAATGCCACATGTGCCACTGGAGGAAAAAAAAAACACTTTATTCTCTTCACATTACAGTGGAGTCTCCAGATCACAGCTCTTTTTTGCACAATGATGATCCTTGTATTACTGATGATACAACAGGCAATTCAAGCTCTCAACAAGTATTATGGTAAACTTTGTTTTCATTTAGTACAGTCTAAAAATCTTCAATAAAAGTCTAAAAAAATTCAGTAAACGTTACAGTGTTTATGTTGGCTACCATCTCAATATCTCCTGCCACAGTCTAGAGGATCTTCTGGAGCTGCTTGCTAGCCGAGTAAATGCAGAAAACCACTTTCACATTTGTGTTTCGCAGGACAATCTCCTAGAGAGGGGGCTCAAGCAGTGGCAAAGAAAAAAAAAGGAAATCCAGTCAACCAGCTAAAGGTAACCTTCATTGGCGAAGCTGGAATCGACTCTGGTGCTTTGCGAAAGGAGTTTCTTACAGGCAAGTTATTAAGTATAATAAAAGTGGAAAAGCTGTAACAAAAAGAAATAACATTTATTTGGTAATTTACACAGTTTTGTTCTCAATATATTATTCAAAGAAATGATCAGTGGCATTGAAAAACGCCTCTTCTTGGGTCAGAGAGCAAAGAGTCCACAGTACTCCAACAGTGACCTTGACAATGGTCTCTTCAGGTTTGTAACATTGTAGCTATTTTTTTTTAATTATGCGTAATGGCATTGACTGAGTGCTTTTTATAATCTCACTTTGGAATAATAGGACTGCTGGAGAGATCTTTGCAGTTAGCTTAGCTCAAGGTGGCCCAGCCCCATGTTTCATAAGAGAGTGGTGCTACTATTATCTCACCACTGGGGAAGTTGATGTCCTCAGAATTTGCAAGGACGATGTAGATGATATTGAATACTCCCTGTTGATCTCAAAGGTAACTTCACTCTGAGTACTGTAGTATATAGCATTGTTGGTTTGCATTTTACCACAAAGTAATAATACACTGTTAATTTGGTATTCTGTTGTTACTATTTTTCATGAGGTTGAAGAGACAACTGATCTGACTGAATTCACAGATGAAATTATCAGCTGTGGATACACAGGACCACTCAACATAGACCAAAAAGATGCCATAATTCGGTAAATATGGAACATACTTGCCCTTCCAATAATCTTTTAAGCAGTCTGTGTCATGAATGACATTTGAAAGACTGTTCAGTGTTGCTTGTTAACTTACAACTTAAAACAAACTTATGCTATATTGGTTATTAGTTTTGCAGTTTTTTTTTTTTTTGTATATTAAATTTTTCACTTTTTTGTTTTCTCCACAAGGGCAATTGTTCTCCATGCAACATTTCGAGTTACACCAATGCTTGGAGACTTGTGCAAAGGCCTCCAGCTGTATGGACTGCTGGACATACTTAAGGAGCATCCAAATCTTTGCAAGAGTCTGTTTGTTCCTGGGGAGGATTGTACAGTAAGTTAAATGTTTGTAACTATGTTGTTTTTTTGAACCAAACACCATTTTTTTTGTTTTACTGACAGTTTGTTGTTTTTCCAGCCGGATGCTGACTACATTCTCAGCAGTGTTGCTCCTGAAATGAGTGCGAGAGGAACTTCAAGGGCTTCGGTAGAGAGCAAAATCATAAACTACTTTCAAGACTTCCTACAAGAAATTGAATGTGGAGGTGGGCTTTGCATTGTATCATACATTTTTTATTATTATTAATGTTCTTGATGAGATGGTTTACCCACAAATAAAACTGACTAACACTACTCACTCTCAGACTGTCCAAGATATGACTTTCTTCATCAAAACTGAGATACTGAGCTGGGATCGAGAAAGAGAGACTTTTAGAAAATGAAATTTGAGATCAACTTTTTCAGTGTAACAAAGTATTGCTGTAAAACCAAAGTCTCTCAGTACTTTATTGCAGTAACACTTGTTTGCTTGTTTTCCCCCTTTCTTTACACAAAACTATAGAGAGTGCTGAAGATGCAGCAGAAGTGGAAACCGTGCCATCCAACCTCACCGTTCCTAGAGTCATGCAATGGATTACAGGCCAAGGGCATAAGCCATTACTGCTTTCGGAACAGAAAGCTTTTCAGATCATTTTCAAATTTGACCATGATTGTCAAATCAGAATGCCACAGCACACCATATGCTACCCAATAGTGAGCGCCTGCACTAACACAGTTACCTTTCCAGTGGCACACATGACAACATATGAAGACTTTAAACGCATCATTGTACAAGCTATCAAAATCAGGGGGAGCATTTAGCAGGGTTTAAATATCCTCTAGGTGCTGGATTTGAGTTTATTTCTTAAACCACATCTTTTAGTGTTACAGTTTTTGTTAACCTATTTCCTATCTCAACTTGTTGGAGGTCTACAGTGTTTTATCTACATTAAGAAACTTAAATTGCAATTCCTATTCTGAAATGTTTTAAAAATGTTAGCCTCTGCTAAGAATGCTGTTTCTGGAGTTTATATCTGATACAAGGTATGTAACTTGCATTTGCAGTTCAAATTGTTCAAATCAAGCCGCTCTGTTACAGAGCTCTCCTTAATTTTATATCTGTTTTAAGGTACTAATGTTGCATTTCATTGATATGTTACAATGTTTCTAAGGGAACCTTGGTGTAGAAGTTTGCCACTACAGTAGGTATTTGGCAATGTTAATTACAATAATAATAATAAAAACATTTAAAAGCCATTGCTTTTATTTATTTTCATGCCAAAGGTGTGCATACACACATTTACCACATTAGTTATACGGAAATTTACACGTACATCATACGGAAGACGCTGTATCCTACGCTGTGAGTAAAATTGTTTTATATTCACTTCCAAAAGATGATGAATCTACAAAGACTGTATTTTCTAGCGATCCTTCAAAAAATACGTAGTTGTGTATGTTATGTTGTGTAACAACCCTGCACATGTCTTGCTAACCGGCTAAATCATGCTTCTGTTGTTCAGCTGTGGACCCACTGTAGTCTGACAATTTGTGATTGATGCAGCTTGACTGTCTGTCTGTCTCATTAGTTGGAGTACTGATAAAAGATGGCGCACAAAGCGGCTTTCACACCGAATGCGGAAAGCGTTGTGCTATGAAACCCATTCATTTCAATTTCTTCCGCCCTGCGAGGACGGCTTGTTTCATCCTCGACAAAAGCACAGGCGCAGCGGACAAAGTTCAAATGAGTTGTTCAAATGAACTTTTGCCGCTGTGCTCTGAAGGGCTGCACTGGACCCAACGCCCAGCACAGCGCTTTCCGCGTTCGTACATAAGCAAATTGTGAGCACTTTCCACGGTAGACCGTGCTAACTTGTCGATCAGCCACTTCAGTCATTTCATCATCAGACTCTGGCTGGAATTGTTATGGTAAAATCGATGCCATCTTTTCTATGTATTGACAAGTATCCAGGGCTGTCAGTCAGTTATGGCAATGGGCGTTTCATTCTCTGACACACTGTACGCGGTAGACCAATCATAAAGGACTGCGCCATCTGACCAATCACAGCAGTGAGGGCTCACGGAAAGGAGGGGTTTAGAGAGACTGATTCTTCGAACTGCTTCGTGTGAGTCGTTTAGGAATCATTTAGAAATGGGGTAAAATTAAATTTAAATTAAATTAAAAGTGTTTTTTGACGTTGCATACATGTAAACCTGTTTTGGAAGTCTATTAAAACAATATTAGCAACCTTTAAAATGGCATAATAGGGGCACTTTAAAAAAATAAATAAATAAATAAAGCTAACATAAAAATTACAATTTGTTTTTTCTGTGTGCTACACACAGATCAACTTCACAGTAGTTAAATGACAAACTTCATAGAACAAAAAAAAAAAAAAAATCATCAATCTGATGTTTTGAGCTTCAAAGTATGTTATTCAAGAAGTTGCTAAACAAAATTTAACACTGATAAGTAAATGTCTTGTCCAAAGTCTCTAGACTGGGGTACTGGATTAATAGTTGTCCTGAGTCGAGCCATTTCATACTCAGAGAGCAGACACTCCACCTGAGGGACCACTACTCCAACATTCTGCTCCTCCAGTGGGTAAGTGCTGTCTTGCACCAAAATGTTGAGGTCCTGAATCAGTGATGGGGACTCGAGTTTGAGACTCGGACTCGAGTGCGACTTAAGTCGCACACACAGTGACTTCAGACTCGACTTGAGACTCGAGCTGCGGGACTCGTGAACAATGTTTATTTTTAGGAAACAACTAATGAGCTTGCTGTTATTCCCCTCCCTCCGTTACCTATAACCTGCCCATGTAACACGTGACGTGTATCTGCTGCGCGCGGGCGCGGCCACACATTTTGTAAATAATAAGTGTAAATAAGAGACTGATTAGTGACAGTATAGACAGCGTCGTTGATTATAATAGAGCTTTGTGATATCGCGAACTAAGCTTTTACTAATTTTAAGGGAGTTTGTAAGGGAGTTTGTACTGATTTAATACAGCAGTTAAATAAACAAGATGTTATTATTAAGTGACTTACATTGACTATAACACTATTGCCTGATTTTACTCTATTTCGTCGTCAAAAGTAGTCTGAAACAAGTCACAACTGAGCCGCTGCGCATCTCCATTCAAACACAGTGGTGTTTTGTTTATGAATGAACTCGTTTTTAAAACGAATCTAGTGAAGTGATTCAATTTCCCATTCATAAAGACAGTCACTCTTTATTCCTAAATGAAGCAGCAGTTCGAACAAATCAAATGAATGATATGATTCAGTAATTAAATCAGTCTCTTGCTGCCACCTGCTGGCAGTTATTTAAATCATTTAACATTTCTGTATTAAAAAAAAAAATAATAATTTAAAACATTAGTCTCAACAATGAATTTAGGAATACGATTGCACTCCTGCCACCTCTGAGCCTCATTAAACATATGAAAAGGTAAAAACAAAGGTTAAATTCCCCTGTAAATCACTTTAAGGAGTCAAATATCACCTCATAATGGGAAGGCAAATTTTTTTATCAGATTTTTGGATTATTGCTTAGAATGTGCTTCTAAAATTTTGATTGTGCTACTAATTTTTTTAAATTAGGAGCACAAGTGCTCCTAGCAAGAAAAGTAAGTGTAGAGCCCTGATACTACAAATCTCTTGTCAAATCAAGAATTGAAATCAAGAATCGGAATAGAATCGAAAATCGAGTATCGAATCGAGAATCGAAATCGAATCGAGAATCGAAATCGAATCGAATTAAGAACTTGAAAATCGAAATCGAATCGAATCGGAACATCTGAATCGATACCCAGCCCTACTAAATGGTGTTTTTTTTTTTTTTTTTTTTAAATTCAAAAAAGGCCAAAAGTTTTCTGTGATTGATAGGTTTAGGGGTAGGGTTAGTGTAGGAGGATAGATTATACAGTTGGTACATTAGTAAAACCATTACGCCTGTGGAGAGTCCCGTAAACCACATATCTGAGTGAGTGAGTGAGTGAGTGAGTGAGTGAGTGAGTGAGTGTGTGTGTGTGTGTGCGCACCTGGTATTCATTATGTTATGGGGACCAAATGTCCCCACAAGGATAGTAATACCAGTAAATTTTGACCTTGTGGGGACATTTGTGAGGTCCCCATGAGGAAACAGGCTTATAAATCATGCAGAATGAGTTTTTTTTTTGAGAAAGTGAAAGTGTGCACAGTCTCCTGTGAGGACTAGGTTTAGGTGTAGGGTAGGTGTAGGGCGATAGAAAATACGGTTTGTACAGTATAAAAACTATTACGCCTATGGAATGTCCCCATAAAACATGTAAACCCAACGTGTGTGTGTGCGTGTGAGAGAGTGTGTGACCAGTGTGGTCATTGAAAATGTGTTCAGATATATATTCTTCACAGAAAATGAGCCAAGGCCAATGAGTTTGAAAAATTAATTAATCGTATCATTTTTCTCTTGATTAAAAAATGAAAACGGGTCCTACAGATCCGAACACCATACAAGGGTTAATTGCCAAACTTGTGGTGGTTGATTAACGTAATCATTTACGTGCCGCTGGCTAAGTAATTAAAGTAATTTCACTTAAATGACAATTAATAGGTCATTTTCATTGCCATTTAAGTGAAATTATTGAACTTAAATATACAAGCTTGATAACAATGATCATTCTAAAGAAAATTTCAGATGGCACTTAGAGGCTTTTGCATCTGAACTCTTCATATATTTCACATCATTTGGTTTGTTGCAATAGTGTTTTGCATTTAGCTACAATGTGATGTTTGACCATATTTGGTCTTTCTTAATTTTTGGTCTGTACTGTACTGTACTGTGTGTTCATGCTACAAGGCAAAATACAGATATTAACTTAAAAGTAAAGCATTCTTGGTGTTTTTGTCATGTTGCAATAGCCTGTTTACACTGATTATATACCAAAATCAAAGCTGATACTGTATGCTAATAGATAAAGGAGTCATTATAACATATTACATGCTTTGAATTCCTTATGTATAGCTATGCAGTGTTGGATGGGTCGCTGAACGTGATGCAACACTTATTATAACCAGAGACTTAATATAATAAAGAGACTTGAGACTTGACTTGGACGCTAGCTCAAAGACTTGAGACTTGACTTGGACTCTAGCTCAGAGACTTGAGACTTGACTTGGACTCTAGCTCAGAGACTTGTGAGCATCTCTGTCCTGAATTAGAAAACAACAAGAACAGTATAAACATAACATACATTGTGTTGTGCTTTAAAAAAAAAAAAAAAAATAAAATAAAATAATTACAGTCTTACCTCCATGTCGCATGAAACATTGACTGCATTCTGTGCAAGTCCTATTTCCCACAGCTGATTGGGGGAAAGATTTTGTTCTGTACGGATGGAATGGTCATTCCATGCATCAGTGAAGGTCTCTAGGTCTCTTTGGAGGCGAGGAAGAAAAACATAATGTGCACAGAAGAGATGAAGGCTGTTTGATGGGTCAAGAGAGCCACTCTCTTCCAAACAATGTAGAACATCATAATACACATTTGAAACAGACATCCACACATCTTTCCACAATCGTTCGACCCTACATGTAAGAGACAAAACAACCTTATTTCTTAGTCATTTATAATTCAAAAAGTAGAATAAATACATTACCTACACTAAAGTAACACAAAATTACCTCTGATTATGAACGCTCTTCCCCGAAATGAAACTTCCCCTGCCACATCCCTGAACAGTGAACATCCACCTTGCTATGTCCACATTTTCTACACCTTGGTCTGCTCTTACCCTACACATTAAGACAATACATTTAATAAGGACAGACAGACAGACAGAGAGGCTCAAATGTACATGCATACTGTGAAGGAACTCCATGCTTCTCTACTGCCTTAAGAAAGAAACCTAGAGCAGTCTCTGCTCTGTTGTTGTTTGCAGCCCCCAGATACATGATCTGATAAAATAATTTAGTTAAGTTATTGGCATCTTACACAATTAATTCATGATTGTATCACACATACACACAGAGGTCACACAAATAAAGATCCACCACTAACCTTTCTTGAGTAGCCATCTATGGCCCGTTTTAATAACAGAATAACATATCTTGCTGTACAAATAAAAAATACAAAAATATTTTAACCTACCTGATCAGCTTGTGGTTGGTGTCCAAATGCATGGTCCAGCAATTTCATTCACAACAACTGAAGGTATGTCTTGTGTCCAGGCAGTTATGAAAAAACAGAACACAGGTTTGAAAGGCACTCATTACCTCGTGAGGCACATGTTCACGACTTGCATGTGAAGTGATCAATATCAAATCATTTGTGCAAATAAAATATAAATAATCCAGGTCCAGAGGCAAGCGCTGCATGGCCTCCTGTAATCGTGACAAGAGTCCCTCTAAAAGCCTTGTCACTGCCTGTGAATATACATGGAAATATTAAGTAAAAATACCAAAATAAATAAAAGTGATTGATTATTTGATACTCAGTACAACATAAAATATTAAATACTCGGACAACATAAAGCTTGCAGAAAATATTCATAACACACGTAAGAAATGTATCGGTCACCCACTAACAAAACAATTAAGGCCAATTACCTGAGACTGTCCAGCATTTGCCAACTGTGGCTATCCATCTTCACACCTGTACGAATTAGCCACAGAAGTCATGAGTCGCACCGGAGTGATGTAATCTCCCCCTTCCACTGATTGGCTAGAGGAGCAGCTGTCAATCTAGACTAGTTGACCAATGGTGACACTGAAGCCCGCCCTAATTTACATCAAACTCTGACGGCAAAGTTTTGAAATGCAAGCGCAAAACGTGAGCAAAGGGAAAAAAGAGCATAAGCACACAAAAAAATAAAATATGACCGGAAAACCTGATTTTGTTTGTGACTCGAAAAATGCTGAATTCGTGTTTGTTTTGTGCAATATAATTTTTAATTAGTTTACATTTTGAATTTGCACTTACTATTTTTCAATCCGTGACTGCGTTATTTGTTATTCTAAATAACTTTGCATCTATTTTCCTTTTTTGTGCGTTATAATTTTACAAGTCTTTCAAATTTTCAAGTCAAGTCAAGCTTTGTCATTCCGCTACATGTGTGGACATACAGTGGAACGAAATGTCGTGTCTCGCAGGAACACGGTGCTACATAAATAAACATAAATATGAACATACATACCACTAGACGTAGAAACAATTTTTAAACCTATACTTGTAACTATACATATACTATAAATAATTGACTACACATACACATAACCTAAGACAGACTATACAAGTAGTTTACATAATAACTGTGCATGATAATGTGCAGTAAAGGTTAAGAAGCAAATAGTGCAAAATGATTTGTGGTGCGTTGACAAGTAAACATTTGTTAAGTCTTTATTATGTCCTTGTAACATGTTAATAAGTGTTAATAAGAAAGTGTCTGGTGCATATAGAGATGAAAGAATGCACTACTACAGGTGGTTTGTCCAGCCCACTCACCTGCGTGTAGCACACTCAGAATTGCAAAAACTGTGTTTTGAGTTTTTCAACAGTTTACGTTGTGGATAAGGATTTCAGAGGGGGGTGAGGTGGTTGGAATTGAGGGTTCTCACAGCCTGGGGGAAAAAGCTGTTGAGCAGTCTTGCAGAGCGGGCTCTGATGCTCCTGTAGCGTCTTCCTGATGGCAGGAGCTGGAAGAGATGATGGGAGGGGTGGGTGGAGTCCTTCACGATACTGGTGGCTTTACCGGAGCATCGTGCAAGGAAAATGTCCAGAAGGGAGGGGAGAGGGGCACCGATGATCTTTGCAGCTGTGTTCACTGTCCGTTGTAGGGTCTTGCGGTCAGCAGCACTGCAGTTCCCGTACCAGACAGTGATGCAGCTGGTCAGCACACACACTCACACATTTTTTTTATTTACGCTTATTATTTTTCGATCTGTTACCGTAATACTTTTGACGGAGATTTGATCCCATAGAGACGTCACGGTGGGTTGACGTAGAGACCAGGAAGCTATAAAGCACGTGCATTGAATGCAGTCGGCAGCTTCTGTCATTTCAGCAAGCGCTCTGTGTGTGTGTGTGTGTCACTTTTATTTGAGAGTGTCACTATGTCCACAAGCATTCAATAAGAAAATATGAATGTAAGCAGCGGCATTTAGACTGTGTGTCCCTCTCTGCCCGCGCTATTTCGGGTGGGGATACACAGTCTGTTTGGGGGCGAAGCATGGGAGTCAGTTCTCGAGGGAGCTAACTGCCCACATTGGTGTTCTCCACGCTTAGCTCCCGCTTCTGCCAAGGCAGGGCGGTGGCTGTGGTTGTGGAGGATCGCTCATAGATCTATGGATGCAGTAGAGACGGGCTTGCCTTTTCTGTGGTGTTCTTCCTGGATCTAACGCTCTCTCTCGGGGTTGGAAGCCCACGCTGCGGTTCTTCCGCCTTTGAGTAATTGTACAGTGTGCTAGTCAAAGTGATCATCCTCAGAACAGGTCTCAGTTAACCCACAACATACAGCTGATCTTGAACTTTGGTGTGAAGGTGGCATAAATGTGAACAAGGAAATTGTTTTGTTCTTGAATAATTTCCATGTTTGAACAAAGAGACAGGGTTTCACAGACAGGGCTTAGCTTAAGCCAGGACTAGGCCTTAGTTAAATTAAGATACTTAAATAGCTTTTATAAAAACGCCTTAAAAACTTTACTGGTGTGCATTTCGAGAAAAGAAAAATGGCACTGACATATTTTAAAATATGTCATTACAAGGTATTTTCAGTAAAGACTCCTTGTCATGTTATTAAACATGTTATTTTATTCTGAGACTGCCCTTAAGCCTTGTCTGCGAAACCGGGGGAATGTGTAAATAGCAGTGCTCTCTTATCACAGTTACTAGGATCATACTTACACTTTCAAAGCATCTCTTCCATTTCTTCTTCCTTCCAAAACAAGATAGACGTTAAGAGGACTCTGAACCTAGATAGAACAGAAGTATATTCATCCGCCTTTGTATTTATACCGCTAATTAACGAAAACTTACGCTTTCAAACAATAGCCATGTCTAAATTAAACGTGGTACATTAACATACTGCACTCACCATATTAGCTCCACCATCGTCGCTCCTCGGCTGGAATCGCGGCTACTGTATGAGTAAAACTAAATTTACACTCCTCACAAACAACAGCTCCTTGAGTGAAAAAGAAATCATTGAAAGAAAAAGGCAAAAAATGTTAGTCGAACTCGCCGGTCAGGGGTTCAAGCGCAGGCGAATCCAAAGCAGGCGAGTAAGAACACTAGCTATCAACGGATGAGAAATGTCCCGTCGTTTAGACGAACGACAACTTTTGCCGATCACAAAGAGTTTCTCGAGGGACGTGATAAAAGATAAATGGCGGAAAACAATGCCAATAGAACTATCTAAATCTAAATTTCCACATTCATCCACAGCTTAAATTCAAACACAATCACAGTGACAAAAATGGCACTGTTACTAGCAGCACCGGTGCGGAGGAGGCGTGGTCAGGGGCAGGGGCGGACTGGGACAAAAATTCAGCCCTGGCACTGTAGCCACACCAGCCCACATTACCACACCGACACAGCCCCACCCACGGACATGCACATTCACTACTTATATTGGTGTACAGATGGTGAAATAATATAAGCAGTACCATATGTAATAGATATTTAAACAAGTATGTGACTGGAACAAAAACAACCCGTTTATAACAAATTTATACATACAGTAAAAACTAAATAAAAAATAATCTGTGAATCTTGTAGAGTCCGTGTGCTGTCTGTTTATGCCGTTTGTCTGCTATTACTTATGATAGGACTAACCTGTGAATGTGTATCACACACACACACACACACACACACCTTTACACACAAATGGAGATGCAGCACTAGCAACACTTCAGCATACTTTAATTCACAAATAACTATATATCATGAACTTAAAGGTGTGTATGTGTGTGTGTGATACACATTCACATTCATTTTTCTGATTCCTTAATTTGTTTATTCTAATTTGTTGTAGACCACACATACACACCAACCCACATGGATACCCCAAAGTGATCTCACAGCCGTCACCATGGTAACCCGGGACGGAACCACAATCGCCGTCCCCGAGCAACAGCGCCACACCGGGCGACACGTCAGATGGCAAAGAGATGCATTTTTCCTTCCTTTCCAAGTATCAACAAGGACGTATTTGCAACCGTTCGCAAATGGCGGATGGCGAAGTATGATTGGTCAGATCACCTGTCAATCAAGCTCCCTGCTGCGCAGTGTAAGTTACCTCAGTCGCTCTAGCGCTACAGTGGTATCGTGACAAGAACATCGCCGGATCGGATGATCTGGGTATGTATTATTGCTTGTGTCTATATATAACCTATAAGTTACTAATTTGACTTTGTTGTCGATTGATTAGATGATCGATTTTGAGTGATTTTCCACTATGGCAGGATGTTTAAGCTGCATTAACATTAACTTACTTGTATTTGCTAGCTATTAGGGATGCTCATTTCGGTTAATTTTCCCAACCGACAACCGCAAATCATTATCCGATTATTAACCGTTAACTGATAAGATGGTAAGTTAACACTTTTCAATAAGGTTCATTCAGCGCTGCCGCTCCCACCACGCGCATCACGCACTGTGCGTAGGGTACCGAGTGCTGAGGGGGCACCAAAAAATAGTCTAATGAAAAATCAATAATTATATTTTAATTATTATATTAAATATATAGCTCACTGAATCTGATGGCCGCAAATAGTTTCTCCCGGAATCTAGAGCACTGCGGTCAGGCCAGCCTCCACTTAGAAAAACACGGTCATTCTAGCCGCCACTTTATTTTGAGGTGCGCGCATATACTACGCGTTAAGGCAATAGCGTGCAAAAACCTACATCAGTGGAAAAGCGATCTTTAGCTTTCATTTATTGAGCCAGTTACTCTGTCAATACTGAATGAACCAATGAATAAATTCCAACAAACAAATAAATAAATAAATAAATAAATAAATAAATGTTTAAAAAACGGTCTGATAACAAATGTTGCTCAAATGTTGAGTAATATTCAATGTAGAATTTCCAAATAATATGAAAATAAATTATGAGAAATAACAAAATAAAAGCTTTTCATGAACGTGCAAATAACCATTTTTATATGTAAATTCACATTATTACTATAATAAATAAAATTCCCTGTTTCCACAAAATGTGTCACTTTAAATTAGGCTTTTTAATTTATTATTATTTTTTTTTTAAAGACCCAGTGTCAGGACTATCTGAAGTAGCATTACACAATAAAAGTCATCCAAAAAAATAATATATAACCAGTTTTGTCTTTGATTTTGAAGAGCTCTAAAAAAGAAACTCCCTGATTGCACAGACCAATTTCAATTCAGATTGACAGTCCACCACCCCAGGGTGTCACTCAGACAGTTTTAGGACTATGTGATATGGCATTACATAATAGAAGCCATCCAAAAACTCACATATGATCAGTTTTGTCTGAGTTTGAAGAGCTCTAAAAAAAAAAATAAACTCTGTGATTGCACGAACCAATTTCAATTCAGATTGACAGTCCAACACCCCAGTGTGACCCTCAGCCAGTTTCAGGACTATCTGATGTAGCATTACATAATAAAAGCCCTCCAAAAAAGTCATCTATAGCAAGTCGCGTCTTTGAATTTGGATAGCTCTAAAAAAGAAACTCTGTGATTGCACAGACCAGATTCAAGTCAGATTGACAGTCCACCACCCCAGTGTGAACCTCAGCCAGTTTTAGGACTATCTGATGTAGCATTACATAACAAAAGCCCTCCAAAAACTCATATATGACCAGTTTTGTCTTTCATTTTGGATAGCTCTAAAAAAGAAACTCCCTGATTGCACAGAGCAGTTTCAATTCAAATTGACAGTCCAACACCACAGTGTGTCCCACAGCCAGTTTCAGGACTATCTGATGTGACATTACATAATAAAAGCCGTCCAAAAACACATATTTGACCAGTTTTGTCTTTAATTTTGGATAGCTCTAAAAAAAGGAACTGTCATTGCACAAACCAGTTTCAATTCAAATTGACAGTCCACCACCCCAGTGTGTCCTTCAGCCAGTTTCAGGACTATCTGATGTAGCATTACATAACAAAAGCCCTCCAAAAACTCACATATGATCAGTTTTGTCTGATTTTGAAGAGCTCTAAAAAAAAATAAACTCTGTGATTGCACAAACCAATTTCAATTCAGATTGACAATCCACTACCCCAGTGTGTCCTTCAACCAGTTTCAGGACTATTTGATGTAGCATTACATAATAAAAGTTTTCCAAAAACTCATAATGTATATGTTTAATTTTGTCTTTAATTTTGAATAGCTCTAAAAAAGTAACTCTGTGATTGCATAGACCAGTTTCAAATCAGATTGACAGTCCACCACCCCAGTGTGTCCTTCAACCAGTTTCAGGACTATCTGATGTAACATTACATAATAAAAGCCCTCCAAAAAAGTCATCTATAGCAAGTCGTGTCTTTGAATTTGGATAGCTCTAAAAAAGAAACTCTGTGATTGCACAGACCAGATTCAATTCAGATTGACAGTCCACCACCCCAGTATGACCCTCAGCCAGTTTTAGGATTATCTGATGTGGCATTACATAATAAAAGCCCTCCAAAAACTCATATATGACCAGTTTTGTCTTTGATTTTGGATAGCTCTAAAAAAGAAACTCCCTGATTGCACAGAGCAGTTTCAATTCAAATTGACAGTCCACCACCCCAGTGTGTCCCTCATCCAGTTTCAGGACTATCTGATGTAGCATTACATAATAAAAGCCATCCAAAAACTCATATATAACCATTTTTGTCTTTGATTTTGAAGAGCTCTAAAAAAGGAACTCTGTGATTGCACAGACCGATTTCAATTCAAATTGACAGTCCACCACCCCAGGGTGTCACTTAGCCAGTTTTAGGATTATCTGATGTGGCATTACATAATAAAAGCCATCCAAAAACTCATATATAACCAGTTTTGTCTTTGATTTTGAAGAGCTCTAAAAAAGGAACTCTGTGATTGCACAGACCAGTTTCAATTTAGATTGACAGTCCAACACCACAGTGTGTCACTTAGCCAGTTTTAGGACTATCTGATGTAGCATTACATAATAAAAGCCATCCAAAAAAAGTAATGTATAAAGAGTTTTGTCTTTGATTTTGGAGAGCTCTATAAAATAAACTCCCTGATTGCACAGACCAGTTTCAATTCAGATTGACAGTCCACCACCCCAGTGTGACCCTCAGCCAGTTTTAGGACTATCTGATATAGCATTACATAATAAAAGCCATTCAAAATCTCACATATAATCAGTTTTGTCTTTGATTTTGAAGAGCTCTAAAAAAGAAACTCTTTATTTCACAGACCAGTTTCAATTCAGATTGACAGTCCACCACCCCAGGGTGTCACTTAGCCAGTTTTAGGACTATCTGATGTAGCATTACATAATAAAAGCCCTCCAAAAACTCATATATGACCAGTTTTGTCTTTCATTTTGGATAGCTCTAAAAAAGGAACTCTGTGATTGCACAGACCGATTTCAATTCAGATTGACAGTCCAACACCCCAGTGAGTGCCTCAGCCAGTTTTAGGACTATCTGATGTGACATTACATAATAAAAGCCCTCCAAAAACTCATATGACCAGTTTTGTCTTTTATTTTGGATAGCTCTAAAAAAGGAACTCTGTGATTGCACAGACCAGTTTCAATTCAGATTGACAGTCCACCATCCCGGTGTGTCCTTCAGCCAGTTGCAGGACTATCTGATGTAGCATTACAAAATAAAAGCCCTCCAAAAACTCATATATAACAAGTGTCTTTGAATTTGGAGAGCTCTAAAAAAGAAACTCCCTGTTTGCACAAACAAGATTCAAAAACCTTATACTGTATATATCCAGTTTTGTCTTTTCAAAAGAAATCATGTGATTGCACAGACCAGTTTCAATTCAGATTGACAGTCCACCACCCCAGGGTGTCACTTAGCCAGTTGTAGGACTATCTGATATAGCATTACATAATAAAAGCCATTCAAAAAGTAATATATAAACAATTTTGTCTTTGATTTTGGAGAGATCTATAAAAGAAACTCCCTGATTGCACAGACCAGTTTCAATTCAGATTGGCAGTCCACCACCCCAGAGTGTCAGTCAGCCAGTTTTAGGACTATCTAATGTAGAATTTCATAATAAAAGCCTTCCAGACTCTAATATATGACCAGTTTTGTCTCTGATTTTGGAAAGCTCTTAGAAGGAAACACTATGCTTCCACAAAACAATTTCAATTCAGATTGACAGTTTCCTTATTTAGAGCTATTCCACTGGAGTGGACTGCCAGCCAGTCCTGAAACTGGCTAAGTGACACCCTTAGTTTTTGGGTACTTTTGAGTTTTTGGAGAACTTTTATTATGTAATGCTACATCAGATAGTCCTGAAACTGGCTGAAGGACACACTGGGGTGGTGGACTGTCAATCTGATTTGAAACTGGTTTGTGCAATCACAGAGTTTATTTTTTAGAGCTCTTCAAAATCAAAGACAAAATTGGTCATATATGAGATTTTGAATGGCTTTTATTGTGTAATGCTACATCAGATAGTCCTGAAACTGGCTGAGTGACACACTGGGGTGGTGGACTGTCAATTTGAATTGAAACTGCTCTGTGCAATCAGGGAGTTTCTTTTTTAGAGCTATCCAAAATGAAAGACAAAATTGGACATATACAGTATGAGTTTTTGGAAGGCTTTTATTTTGTAATGCTACATCAGATAGTCCTGAAACTGGCTGAGGGTCACACTGGAGTGGTGGACTGTCAATCTGAATTGAAACTGATTTGTGCAATCACAGAGTTCCTTTTTAGAGCTATCCAAAATTAAAGACAAAACTGGTCATATATGAGTTTTTGGAGGGCTTTTATTATGTAATGCCACATCAGATAGTCCTGAAACTGGCTGAGGGACACACTGGGGTGGTGGACTGTCAATTTGAATTGAAACTGATTTGTGCAATCACAGAGTTTCTTTTTTAGAGCTCTTCAAAATAAAGACAAAACTAGTTATATATGAGTTTTTGGATGGCTTTTATTATTTAATGCTACGTTAGATAGTCCAGACATTGGGACTTTTTTTTTTCCTAATTTTTTTTTAAAGTCTAATTTAAAGTAAAACATTTTGTGGAAACAGGGAGTTTTATTTATAATAATATTAATGTGAATTTACATATAAAAACGGTTTGCACGTTTATGAAAGGCTTTTATTTTGTTGTTTCCCATCATTTATTTTTATATTATTTGGAAATTCTACATTGAATATTACCCAACATTTGAGCAACATCTGTTATCATTCAACACTGACAGAGTAACTGGCTCAATAAATGAAAGCTAAAGATCGCTTTTCTATTGATGTAGGTTTTTGCACGCTATTACCTTAACGCGTAGTATATGCGCGCACCTCAAAATAAAGTGGCGGCTAGAATGACCGTGTTTTTCTAAGTGGAGGCTGGCCTGACCGCAGTTCTAGAGCGAGGGAGTGAGTGCGCCCGCGAGACAGAGACTGTGCTCCAAACCGCGTAGCGCGTGCATGACAGAGGGAGAGAGAGCAAGAGACCGCGCGTGTGTGCCTCATGAAGCACATGTAAGACAAACTCTACATTATCCCGCTTATTACATGGCTACCTACAAAATAAATCAATAATTTGACACAAAATATTGATTGTAAAAGGAGTTTATTGATTTAAAAACGATTTGTATTGCTTCCGCTAAAGAAAATAGTCCGTCTCACTTCTCGTACTTAAGTAGAAGTACAGATACTTGTGTTAAAAAATACTCTGGTAAAAGTAGAAGTACTGATTTAACTTCTTTACTCAAGTAAAAGTAGCCATGCGAATGATAACCATTTTTTTATGCAAAGCTAACGTTACCTGGACCACACAAATGCTAGAGTGCAAGCTGAGAAACCTAAGTGGATATGGAAAAAAGGTTCTTTATAAGCCATTGCCTACATTTTAAATGGATGTCTGCAAAATAGGCCTAAAACATCACATAGCCTATATGATTATTGTGACAGAGACTGGGACTCCAGGTTAATGAGATTCTGACTGAGTAGCAAGATATGAATTCAATTGTGAATTCAATTGTGATTCTGTGAGAATTGAATTCACAGACCCAGTTTCTCTTTTTTAATCTTCCCCTTAACATTTAAAGGAATCTCCATGTAGACTATGTAGGCCTAATGATTTTTCCATGAATGAATGCTGCCGAATCTGTCGAGTCGTCTTGTAGTGATAGGTCAAGTGCAACGTATATTCCCATTCAATATTTTATTATATTATACGTCGCTTGTCGGACATAGCAACAGTAACTAAAGGGAACGGAAGGGAATGGTTTTCTATAGCCGCTAAAGAAAATACTGTTGTACCAGTACTGTAGTTACTACCCACAGAGTGGTGTTTACTCGCGCAGCACTTCTGTGCCTGTTTGTTCACATGAGGAGCCCAGTGACCCCGTGGATCCAATATGTTTAGTGGCAGCGCAGACATGGAAAGTATTAAAACTTTCTAAGCTATAGCAAGTGTTATTCCATTCTGCGCTCGCGCACCTCTGCTCTAGTTTTTAACCTTTCTGAAGAGCGGATAGACATAGATAGTCAAACATGTAAATATGAATATATTTTTTGATATGGATTCTTACATTCTAATGAAAATTTTCCATTATTCTTGATTTCCAGCATACACAGACTCATGGCCAAGCTAGCACTAAACAGCCCTGAATTAAAGTCTATCGAACAGGGGGTCAAGAATCATTTTAAATGGAGCTGGTTGCTGGAGACTGTCCAAGTTGAGGGAAACACTTTCTCACTCAGTTGCTTTAGCAAAATTAGAGAACCAGGCAAAGCTATTTGCAACATTTGCAACCACCCTATTAACTATGGCACAAGTGGGAAGATTGCACTCCGGAAACATATGATGCATCCAAAACATGTGAAACTGTGGAAGATCCAACAGCAGAACATGCACATTGAGATCGCACGAGCTGATAACATCATTGTTGCGGCTCCGCACAACAACTCGGCGCAACCCAGATCAATTCCTCCTCTATGCAACCGTGTTGCTCAGGATCAAGTAAGTGTTTTCTGATTTTGTAGTAACTCTTTTTCAGTCAACTCTTCTTTTCTTTTTTACAATATTTGAAACAGGTGTTTATTAACTTAGACATAACTAGAGGTGGACTGAATTTAAACAAATCTACCAATTTGCTATCAAAAGCGGCAAATAAGATTGCTTCCAATGGGGAGAATACTCAAAAACAAATACTCCTACTACTCCTTTAAAATAATGGTTTTGACTACATTATAATCAGTGAAGATGATATTATAAACCTGTTAATTTAATTATTAAAAATGATTTTATGTAGGATGTATGGTGTTTAATCAAATTCTGTTTTTCAGGCACTCATGCTTGGATTTATTGCTGAAAATTCTCTTCCACTGTCAGTTACGTCTGGGATTATTAAATTGGCTCAAGAGTTGGCCAAAGATCCAAAAGCACTTGCTGAACTGTCAATGGACAGGACATCTGCCTCATATAAGCTCACCCATGGTGTGAAGAAGACTATCCTGGATGAAGTACTTGAGGAAATCAGAAGTGTCCCCTTCTCCCTCAACGTTGATGAGGCCACAAGCAAGACAAACAAAAGAGTATTAGGTGTGCTTGTGAGCTACTGGTCCGAGAAACACGAGAGGATGGTTGTCCAACACCTTGCAGCTTTGGAGCTCATATCTGTAACGGCAGAATCTCTCTTCAGTGCACTGGATGGGCTTTTTGAAAGGATGAATCTCCCATGGGATAATCTGGTGTCAATTCTCATGGACTCCTGTGCTGTTATGAGGGGCTCTAAAAATGGCTTGGAAAAGAAGATCAGAGACCGCCGTGCCCCTCATCTCCTCGACATCGATGGTGACTCATGTCACCACCTTCATAATGCCAGCAAGAAATTGTGCTGTCCTTTTGAGCGTTGGGTTGAGTCTTTGCTGTCAGACCTGCACACAGACCACAAATGGTCAGCTGACATGAAAGATGGCCTCAGAGAAATTTGCAGCATATTTGGAATCCGTTTCTCGCGGCCAGAGTGCTATATTCCACACCGGTGGCTCTCAGTCTTGGATGTCAGTCTGGAAACATTGCGAATGTGGGATGCACTGGTCATGTTTTACTATGCCTTCCTGAGTAATGAAGATAAGTGTACATACAAGGACATTGTCAGTGCCATTCTACAGAAGCGTGAAGTACAGGAAACAGGCAGGGCCCGGATCAAGGAGTTGTGGAAGGAGTTGGGGAACAGGTCCAAGAACTTCACAAACGAGGGGAAGATGAGGAAGGTCAGGATTTGCAAGAAGGTGAGAAGAACGCCCTAGACATCAGCTGAAGCTGTATTGGTGGGGGAGTGGGCAAAATTAAAAAATTCTAACATTACATTTACTTATTGGTTATTATCATTATTATTAATAAGATTATTATTATTATTATATAGAATTGTAGTGATGGAGCGGTGGATATGACACTTGCCTTTGATTCCCACTGCAACACGTCCACCAATGTGTCCCTGAGCAAGACACTTAACCCCTAGTTGCTCCAGAGGCGTGCAACCTCTGACTTATAAGTAAATTTTGATAAAAGCATCAGATTAATGTTTACATTACATTTAGCTGACTCTTTAATCCAAAGCGACTTACAACTGCAATAGATGTCAGAGGTTGCACGCCTCTGTAGCAACTAGGGGTTAAGTGTCTTGCTCAGGAACACAATGGTGTCTCACAGTGGATTTGAACCTTGAATCTCTCACACCAAAGGCATGTGTCTTATTCACTGTGTCATTGCCACATTTAAAAGTAAATATTTATTTATTTATTCAAGGTGCTTGTTAGATGTACATTGCTGTGATTGGTGCAGAGAGAAAATATGTTTCTATGTTTTGGCAGGTGCTAACAAGAAAACCCTCCTTGAGCTCCACTTCTATTCAGCAGTCCTTCCCATGCTGAAACATTACGTCCTGCTTTTTCAGTCCAAGGACCCAAAGGTTCATAAACTCCATGATGAGCAGGAGAAACTTGTCAGGGAGTTTTTATCTTGCTTCATCAAGCCAGAAGAATTGATTAACAGCAAAGGAAGGAATCTGTCCGGGCCAAAGATGAAGTTGCTTGACCTGACATCGACAGAGGCCCATCTTGCAGCACCTTTTGTTGGCTCTGAGGCCTCATCCCTCCTTGACCAACTAGGGAGGGAGCACCCTGTGGTGAAGGCTTTCAAAACTAAGGTATGGTATGACTTTATTTAGGTGAAACATGTCAACGTAAGATGAGAATAGCCTGTGAGATAAGGAACTTATCTTGGAGCAGGCTCCACATATACAGTATGTCTTTACTTGTTTCTTAAACTGTATTATTTATATCTATTTATAAAAGGTAATCCAAGCCTACACCAGCTGTGCAGGTGACCTTCAAACAAAGCTACCTCTTGACAGTCCAACCCTAAGGACTCTGTCATGCTTGGACCCAGATGCACGGGGAAGCCATCACATTCTTCCTCATCTCCAGAAGTTGCCGAACATGTTTCCAGCTGTGAAGCTTAATGAACTGGAGAGAGCTGGATTTCAACATGAAATACACAGGTGTATATAATTGTTGGAATGCCATTTACACAGATTCTTAATAAGTCAAATGTTTGATTATTTTGCTAGTAATTGTATAATGTAGCCTGTTGTTTGTAAGGAATTATTTTATTGTCAAATAATGAGCTTAAACTGTTGTTTCCCATCCTAGATATGCAAGTGACATGACACTACCTCAGATGACAGAGGAGGCAAGAGTTGATTTATGGTGGAATATTGTGAGAAAGACTCAGAGGTACCCAGCGCTCTGCAAGCTTGCACTGTCTGTACTATGCCCATTTCATGGTCCACAGGTGGACTCAGCATTCAGTGTAATGTCCAACATCCTGCAAGCCAAAGCTGCCAACCTAAGTGTTGAGACATACGAGTCCTATCAAGTGGTCACATACAACCTTGCAGGTGTCGGCCATGAAGGTGTCGGCCATTCAGCACTACTCCAGGAAGACAAAGGAGAGTCCTGTTAATGTACAGCTGTGCAGAAATGTAAAACTATCGAGCCAAAGGTACAGAGCTCTGCTCAGAGATAAAGAAGAACTGAACAAAAGGCCTTATAACTCTGAGAAGCCAACGGCCGGCAAGAAAATGGCAAAAGATGCCATCGTGGCAGCAGCTGTGAGTGCCAGGCGCAAATTCCAAAAGAAATGTGTAGAGGCTCTAAAAAAGCTTGCTACAAAGGCTAAAGAGTCATACAAAAATCGAGGCCTTCTTTTGACATAAACATTTGCATGTTGCACATTTAGCAGTTAAAGTTGGGTAAAAATGTAAAACAAAAATAAGTTAAAATATATTTTTTTGTCATGGTTGTTGTTATAGAGAGAGGTGGTGATGGAGCAGTGGACAAGACACTTGCTTTTGATTCCCACTGTTACACATCCACCAAATAAGTTATGTGTCATACTGTACAAAAAAAAGTTGCATGTTAAATAAATTACAATGTATTTTTTTGTTCAAATAAGTTGTTATGGGTCCTGCTTTACTATCCATATAGATCCGCCACCAGTTTGATCGGCGTGGGGGGGGTTGTCTTAGTATATTTTCCTGCTTTTTTGTCCTTAGCCAATCACATGCCTGTAGAATCTACTTATATTTTATAAGCAATGCAGTAAAACTTAAATATTGTGTTCAATTGTAATTAAATGGTTTAATTAGATACAAAATCTGGGCTTACAGAGATGATAGCCAGGATGTTACAGAATAATAATTTAATGAAAACCTAATTTTGACCAAAAAATGACATTCGATCTATGTTTCGAATTTCCTGAAAATGTCCCAGCGCGACATGCGACGGGTTTTCCCAGATCACATCACGTATATATCCAGTAAGCCATTCAGCAAAGCAGACCCAGTCATAGCAAGAAAGTATGGTCTTACTCTATATAGTCATACCACATGTCTCTGTTGTTATGACATATTATTTATGTCTGTTGACGCTGCATGTTTGAAATACAGCAGAATGCATGTGTATTAGTTTGTATTGTGTCAATGTCTCTTGCATTTGGGGGGATGTTATGATGCATATTTGTGCATCACACATACTCACAGCATGAAAGGCAACACGTCTTTTAAAGTCATATCTGAAAATAGTGATTTTCACATGCATAAAAGTTAAACGTAAAGATCTTTACAACAGCATATATATGAATGTTAGATTTATTTTAATATGATTACTTTTATATAACAAAATACACTGAAATATAGAATACTAATAGTAAATTTTATAACAGGATCACATGTGGGAAAAGAAAAACAGTGTGAAAAGCATAATGCATGTGTGTTCAGCAGAGGGTGCAATACTTTACAGTCTAATAGTTATCATGAGAGCATGTGCTCCTTTCTGGTTTTTGTGATGTTTGAATACTGAGATTCTGCTTACAGACCAGCACACATAGGAGAGGATCTATAATCAGTCTCACATTCAATAAGATGTAAAGATTAAGCCAAGGAAGAACATGTAAATATGTTAAAATATAGGGAAGATAAAGCACAAGCAGAGCAAATATGAAAACAACCAAAATATGACCATTTGGTTTCCTGGGTGCATGGGAGTGACTATCAGCATAACATGCAATTCCACAAGATATTATCCATGTAAACACTGACACAGTCAACACAAGAAAAACAATAGGTTTAGAACATGATGGGATGCAAGGCCAAAAAATATGACCAATAAAGATGGCGAAAAACACAAGTATGTTTAAAACTGTAAAACAAGGTGAAGAGAAAACAGAACCCAGATACTCTAGTGGGTATTTCACATAGAGAATTCCCTCTAGTGCCACCAGCTGGTTTAGGAGGAGACCACAGACTCTTGATGGCCATAATACAGCCCAAAAAAACCAACATGTCCAATTTGAATCCCAGGATATCTCATCTAAGAAAAGTTTTAACAGTATGTAGGGACTCAAGAGAAGCTCAACAAAGTCAGTGAGGAGGAGGAGGATGATGAAGACTGAAATACGGTGTCCATTCTTTCTGTGATAAATTACATCACTGACAGACCAAGCAAGAACTGGTAGACCTGCACACAAACAAATGAGGATGAAGATGGCCAATCTGACTTTCATCTCCAACCGGTCAGATCTTAGTGTGAAGTTAACATCAGATCCCATATTTTAGTCTCTGTGATACTTGTCTGAAAACATATAAGTTAATTAATAAGTGAACATTTTGCATCTGTGCTGAAAAAATGCTGAGCAGCTAAGAAATCAAATCTCATAAAGTCAGCTAAAACTACAATAACTCAAGAATCATCAGACTGAAATCATTCATGCATTTTAGTCTGTATTTCTGTATTACGTGTCACTTAATATAAAATACTTTAATTGGAAAAGAAACACCTGTGTCTTACCTAAATATATTCAGGACATTTCTACAGTGCTACAGCGTTGGTTGATTTCTTCTCTCGTTCTGTCCATGTGTCTTGCTCTTTCTTCTTGATTTCTTCTGCTGGTTTCTGGTTGTTGGTTTATCTGATGGTTTGATCTCAGCTCTCATATCTGAGCTCTGACTGTGGTTTCACTAAGAGGCATGAATAATCTTTACTTAAAACATGTTAAGAAAAATAAGTTGTGCTGTATATAAAGGTTTTCACTTTACACACTCTTTTTTATTTATTTATTTATTTTAATGCCCAACTGCTGGGTTCCGTTGTTCAATTTAGACCACTTACTGTACATTTATGGATGTGAATATACAGTGCTCCCACAAATATTGGCATCCTTGATAAATATGAGCATAGGCAGCTGTGGAAATAAATCTGCATTGTTTATCCTTTTGATCTTTCATTCAAAAAAAAAAAAAAAAATCACAAAATTCTAACCTTTCATTGAAATAAAACAATGGAAAGTGGGGAGAAAATCTCATTATAAAATAAATGTTTTTCTCCAGTTCACGATGACCACAATTATTGGCACCCCTAAAAATTCGTATGAGTAAAATACCTCTGAAGAATATTCCCATTCATATATATATATATATATATATATATATATATATATATTTTTTTTTTAAGCACACCAGTGTGACTAGGAACATTAAATTGTCCAGCCGTGACCTCCTGTTGCACAGGATTATACATATAAGGAACACAACTTCTAAATTCCCACAAATGTCCATCACAGGGACTAAAACCAAAGAACATAGTTCTGATGTGCAGAACAAGATTGCTGCCCTGGTGAAAAAAAAAAAAAAAAAAGCATATGCTGGTAGGTATGTTTTGGTGCTGGTTTACGCTGGTCCTTAGCTGGTTTATGCTGGTCCTTGACCAGCAACATGACCAGCATAAACCAGCAAAGGACCAGCAAAAAACAGCACCAAAACATACCAGGGTGAGCTTCACAAAATAGAAAGTGCAAAGAGCTAAGGCATTAAAAATCCCCATTTCCACCATCAGGGCAATAATTAAGAAGTTCCAATCACCTAAAGATGTTACAAATCTGCCTAGAAGAGGATGTGTGTCTATATCGTTCTACTGGATGGTGAGGAGGAGACACTGAGTGGCCAAAGACTCTCCAAGAATCACAGCTGGAGAATTGCAGAGACTAGTGGAGTCTTGGGGCCAAAAAGCCTTAAAAAAAAAAAAAAAAAAAAAAAAAAAAAATTCAAGCAGCCCCTACATCACCACATGTTGTAGGAGGGTTTCAAGAGAAATCCTGCTCGCTCACCCAAAAACTAACTCCAGCATATTTAGTTTATTTAGAACTTAATGGGACTGGCTTCTATGGTCAGATGAAACTAAAACAAACAAAAAAAAAAAAACAAACAAACAAAAAAAAAAAAACCTTTTTGACAGCAAACACTCAAGATGGGTTTGGTGCAAACAGGTATTAAAAGTACCCCATGCCCACATTTAAATAGACTGCTGGATCTTTAATGTTCTGGACCTATTTTTCTGCCAGAGATCCTGGACATCTTGTTTAGATACATGGCATCATTTTATCTACTTCTATCTATAATAAGAGATAAAAAAAAAAAAAAAATCTAAGCCTGACTGCCACTGTTAGAAATCTTATAATGGGCCATGTTTAGATATTTTATCAGGACAATGATCCAAAACAAACACAAAAATGTGCCACTGAGAACAAAATGAAGCTTCTGCCATGGCCGTCCCATTTCCTTGACCTGAAGCCTTTAAAAAATAAGTGAGGTGAACTGAAGAGGAGAAGAACCGACATGGAGCTGGGCATCTGAAGGATCTGAAGAGATTCTATATGAAGGAATGATCTCTGATCTCTTGTCAGGTCTTCTCCAAACTCATCAAGCATTATAGGAGAACATTCAGAGCTGTTATCTTGGGAGAAGTGTGTTGCAATAATTGGGTGCCAATAATTGTGGCCAACGTGAAATAGAGAAAAAAAATCTATTTAATAATAAGATTTCACCCAAAATTTCTATTATTTTATTTCAATGAAAGGTTAGAATTTTGACTTCTTTTTTTAATGAAAGATCAAAACAATAAACAATGCAGATTTATTTCCACAGCTGCATTTGCTCATATTTACCAAGGGTGCCAATATTTGTGGAGGCACCATATAGGATTTAGAAAGAGAAACCACAATAGATACATAGTGATGATCTGACAGAAAAAAACGGCATAATTGAACTACTAAAAAACCTACCACATATTTCTCTTCAACACTGTAGGAAATCAAATTAAATGGAATATAGATTATACTGATTATGACAACACTGTAAAAAAAAAAAAAAAAAAAAAAAAGTTCAGTCAACTTCAATAAGTTTAGTCAACTTGAACTGTTAAGTTGTACTAAGTGACAGTAGATATTTGAGTTGACTGAACTAAAAATTTAGAAATTTAGTTTGTTAAACTTAAAAGCTGTGTTTGTTAGCTAGCTGTCTTAAAGTTTTAAGTAGAATCAACTCAAATATCTAAGTTGTCACTTAGTACAACTTTATATTTCAAGCTGACTAAACTTTTTTTGAGTTGACTGAACTTAAAATTTTAAAGGCAGCCAGGTAACAAATTATTTTAAGTTGACTCAACAAATTGTTTTTTACAGTGCAACAGTGACTACATATATTCCTCCTAACCTTTCAAAATAGTAGAGGGAAAAACAATGAAAACTCACTCAAACTGCCACTCACTCAAATACTCACATACTCCTCCCAGTCATTCAGCACATGCACACATATAGAGAGAAAAAGAGAGAGAGAGAGAGAGAGAGAGAGACAAAGAGAGAGAGAACGGAACATTGAATCTAAAGACAGCTGTCAGTGTCATTCAGGTGAGACCTTGTGAATCTAAATCATTAAAATAACCAAACGAGATTTATTGTGTTATATAATAACCAGAATATTGGTGTCTTTAGTAACGAATGTAATACTTTTTTTTTTTTTTTTTTTTTTTTTTTAATTCACAGTAAATATCTTAGCCAAAACTCTCGTTGGTCATTTTTGTAACCTATATATTAATGGCCAACAATTAAGAAATATAAAATGACCATTGTGACAAATGACAAACAAAAGCATACTTTTAAAAAACAAAAGTGTACTTTTTATGGAAATAATATACTTTTAAAGAATATACCTAAGTGTGAACTGAATGTAATCTTTTCAGACACTTAATTGCATGTTAATTGCAAATAAATGAAAATGTACTATAGGTTAAAAGTATTAAGTGCACTTAGCTGAAATATAGAGTGCTATTTTGAATCTTTATTTGTGTGCAGCTGCTTTCAAACAACAGAACAAAACATTGTATTGTATAAAGCGCTATACAACTAAATGTTACTTGACTTAAATACATTTTATATAAATGCAGGAAGATACATCACTTGCTTTTTTTGTCTTTCAGTAATTTAAAGTGACCACAGAGGACACAATATATGACATCTCTAACACAGCTGCTGTAGTTGCTATTCCCCGTTTTACAAAGATCTGTATTTAAGGCAAATGGATTCTCATCGAATTCATAATTTTGCAGGTTCAGAAGTCAGACTGTCAGTTTTCCTCATCACTAGTGTTTGTGTGGGTCTGCCTGCTCTGGTTTGGGCTTCACGTCTTCTAGACATTCACAGAATGATCAGAGGCCGAATTTCAGCCTTCATTATCCTCCTCCTCCTCAGTGACCTGATACAACAGGTCCTCAGTCTATATATAGTGACACAGCTAACCCCAGCATACATTTTTTTCCAGTTTTGGTCAGGGTTACATTGCTGTGGTTTTCAGCTGCATCAGCTTGTGACTCTAGAGGGGGTTTTGACACTGACATATCCACTGTATTCTGCTCGTATTTTCTTATTCCCCAGTTATTTTACAATATCCATCTTTGTGCTTCTCTTTTCCATACCGAATGCATTCCTTTTTTCTGTGAATTCATCTGTAACCATGTCATTTTTATTCAGCATTGGCTTAGGTTTGGCATATCTGATCTCACTGACTGTAACATTTGTAATCACCTGTAAAGCCTCTTCCACTCCTGTCAGCAAAAACACACATTCAGTGTTCACTTTTGCCTTGGTTACTTTTGTTACGTTCTGCTTACCTTTTATGTTGGTCATCTTTGTAAACTACTTTAAGGATGGAGTCCACTTGTCTTGGTTTGAGATGTCTGTCTGTTTGATGAGTTTGAGAGTGATTTCAGACCCTATTTTGTGTGTTTTGGTGTCAAATCTCAGCGATATTTAAACACCACAAACACACACAGAACCCAACGCCGATGAGACATCAGTTTGAACTTAATGGCTGCCATGACTTTCATCAGTCCTCTTGGTCTGATTATATGAATAAAACATTTCCATCTCTCTGCTGACAATTTTGCCAGTTTGTTCAATATTTTAAGATGTAAATAAGGATTTGTTCAGAGTCACTAAAGATATATAAATATATATATTATTATTTTTTTTTTTTTCATTAATTGATTGATTGGCTTGTCTTTATTTTCCTATCAGTACCTGTATGCAGCATCAAAACAATATCTATATTTGTCACATCAAAATCTGACTTAATCTAACAATTACTTAATTACTTAATCTAACAAATTAGTTCACTGAGTCAAGATAATTTGATGTGCATTCGACTCCTAAGCTGACCTTAATGTTGATCATGGATCAAATTGATCCACCATGGCAAACAGTGAATATAATGTTGTGTTTTCCCTCAGTAAATGCAATATATATACAATTTATTTTTATTTTATTTTTTTTTTAATGAATGTCATTAACTCTTGGGCACAATACATTAAATGCAGTTGGGTTTGGCCTATATAATTATTTTGTTTTATCTATTATTTAAAGGGGTCATCTGATGCCCATTTTCCACAAGTTGATATGATTATTTAGAATCTTAATGAAAAGTCTCTAATATACTTTCGTTAAAAATTCTCAATGGTAGTGTAAAACAACACCCTTTTTACCTTGCCAAAATCAGCTCTGCAAAAATCATCTCATTCTGGTCGAGGCTGCTTTAAATGCAAATGAGCTCTGCTCGCCCCGCCCCTCTTTTCTCTCTGTGGAGAGACGAGCCTGTTTACTTTAGCTGCATCTAGCTGCATTTAAACTTGCTAACTAGCACATTATTAGGAAAGGTGATCGCAAAGATTCACAAAACAACCCCCTTATACTCACTTCTGCTGTAAGTGAAGCTGGATCACGAATGATTCGCGCGAACATAGACGGATATATGTAGATCGGGAGGCGCATTCCCTTCACAAACAAACTTAATCTACTGCATCTTCAGTAGGTCAGATGTCGGGAATAAATGACGACCACTACGTTCATTATTACATCCAGCAACACAACACCTCAATCACTCAATCGGAGATATTCTTTCTAAATTACATTCCTGCTCCGCATCGAAACAAAGATGGCGGACTGTTACAGCTGATCTGAGGTAAAACACTCATGTCAATCGACTATTGTGGGAGCGGCCTCTGTGGGTGTGACGCAACGACAGGCATCTGAGAACGGCTCGATTTGAAAAAGGGAATATTCTTTTTACAGAATAATTAAAAACCACTACATGGATTTTTATCATTATAGGGTAGATTTGTACATACACTGACAACACACATTAATGTTCAAACAACATGTAAAAGTGAACTTAGCATCCAATGACCTCTTTAAACCATAATAGTTAAAAGTGTTAAAAGTATTAATCCGATGACCCCTTTAAGTTAAATTTTCTGTATACTTTTATTTTTGGACTGATAGGAAATGAGCAATATCACACTCGTAGACACGAGATATGGCTGTATATCGGCATGCCTGAGATTGTGACACTTCAATAGCACACATTTGTGAATACATTAAAATAAATAAATAAATAAATAACAACAGAGTGTCATTAAAATCCCTCTTTTGTGCAGAACTATTTTCTTGCACAATGGATTTAAATCTAAAGTTGACAGTTTAACAGCTGAGCCCAAGCCTCTGTTACTAATTCCAGAACATCACTTTAGAACTAGCAACAAAGGAACGTGGAGTTGCTTCATTAAAACCTTATTGTATTACTGTAGTAAAAGCAGTGTACTGTGTGTATGAGATAGAGATTGACTGAGCAATCATGATTACCTGCATCTGATCAGCATTCGTTCTTCAGATTAATCTCATTTTCACACAATAACACATTAGTTTGAATGTCCAATAGGCTCGTACTATCCTTTCATCTGTTAAGGGTGATTTCTGATGACAGCGGTGCTCAGTGCATTTTGTTGGCTGCATACAAGCTGGTTTAAAAAAAAAAAAAAAAAAAAAAAAAAAAAAAATACTTCCTTGGTTCAAAACTGCACTTTAGTATTTTTCAGATTTTTTCAGTTTAAAAGTCTTTACTGCCCGCTAGATTTGCCCAAAATTAATTATATTACGTGTTTAACCACTATAGAGACATCAGAGTCAGCAGTAAATTCCAAATGAGGACAGTTAATGAAGGGACAGGTGAATGGAATAAGAATCAGGAAACACAGGAAAAGTAGGTAAGGGGGAAAAAAAAAAAACACAATTGTTTTATGCTAACCAAGATTTGTCATAGCACTTGCATATTGTTGGTTCTGACTGCTTCTATTGTCCTCATTTGTAAGTCACTTTGGATTAAAGTGTCTGCTAATTGACTTTATGTAAATGTAGTTTAGAAAAAAGCATACTAATGTAAAAGGCACAGACCTGTAGCAGAACTAACCTTGTGTTACGTATTTTTTCAGGTTCTTATGATAAAGGTCTATTTCTAAAACCACTGTCAGAGCTGTGAGAAGAAAACTACAACCACACTGAGCACAAATCACCAGATAAAACTAACAACGAGTGGAAAACTTGCAACCAGAAACCACTGAAAGACCAACTTGTTCTCCCTCCCAAACATGGTGTCAAAAACTGAGGTTTGGTCAAAACTTTTGCACATCACAAATTTTTTAAATCAATCTCAATTTTTAACTATTTTATGTTTTGGTAATTTGGTGGCTGATTAATAGGAAATTGTATGATGTGCTTTTGCTGTAGTGATGGTTATGTTTATGGCTGGATGTTTGCTGGATGTTATGTGTGTGTTTCGACACGTGTGCAAAAAAAGTATTGTTTTGCTCCAGGATATATTTTCATTGTAATCTATTCTATTCTGGTTTACCAATGTGAGGGTGTGGTCATATGCCCTGTGTCTGTGCTATCCTTGCTCTCTCTCTCCCTCTCTCTTTGCTCCCTCTCAGGCAGAATCGTCATCACCTGTAGCTCGTTATGAGAGCGTGCCTGAGACTGATGGTGCATTCAAGTCATGTCGGATAGATCATATTTACGAGTTGAATGCACATGAATGCCACCACAAAGTCGATGTTACCAGTGGGAAATTGTTTAAGCCCCGAGTTTCTGAGTTGGGGGCATATCAGTGAAAAAATGTGTTGAATGCAATGGATGCAGCCAAAGATAAATTTGTTGAAATGAATAGAATTATTATTTTTGTAATGTACAATAAAACTATATAGGTTACATATGCAAAATATTATATTACTGTATAATTACCTGTAATGCAGTTTACATCACCTTCATCAAGTCAAGTCAAGTCAAGTTGAGCTTTATTGTCATTCTGCTACATGTGTGGACATATAGTAGAACGAGATGTCGTGTCTCACAGGACCACGGTGCTACATACTAGTTAAGCATAATATAAACATACAACAGTACACGGATAAGAAAAGCAATTACAGACTTATACAACAGTTAACCATTTGACTATACATATACTATAAATACTATAACTATAATAAATAGTTGACTACACATACAAAACTGAGACAACAAAAACTTTACATAAGTACTGAACATGACGTTTTACAAAAGAGACATCTGTACATGAAATTGTGCAAAAGAGATATTTTGTGCATTAAATTGTGCAGAAGAGAGATTTTGAGGGAAGCAGCGCATAGTGCAATGCACAATATAAACATATATAATCCGATTGAGTCTTTGTAGCAGCAAGTGTTTATAGAAAGTGTCTAATGTACATAAGTGTGTTACTACAAGTGGTTTGTATAGCCCACTCACCTGTGTAACACACTCAGAATTGCACTTTGAAAGATTGTCGGCAGTTTTAATGAGTTGGGGGGAGGAGGCTGACGTTTTCATGGTTTCAGAGGGGGACAGGGAGATTGGAGTTAAGGACTCTCACAGCCTGGGGGAAAAAGCTGTTGAGAAATCTGACAGAGCGAGCTTTGATACTCCGGTACCTTCTACCTGATGGCAGGAGCTGGAAGAGATTGTGGGAGGGATGGGTGGGGTCTTTCATGATGCTGGAGGCCTTGCTGGAGCATTGTGCAAGAAAATGTCCAGGATGGAGCGGAGAGGGGCACCGATGATCTTTGCAGCTGTGTTCACTGTCCGCTGTAGGGTCTTGCGGTCAGCAGCACTGCAGTTCCCGTACCAGACAGTGATGCAGCTGGTCAGCACACTCTCAATGGTGCCCCTGTAGAAAGTGGTGAGAATGGGTGGAGGGAGACTTGCCCTTTTCAGCCGGCGGAGAAAGTGGAGGTGCTGTTGGCCCTTCTTGTTGAGCGACATGACGTTGGTGGTCCAGGTAAGATCCTCTGTAATGTGCACCCCCAGGAATTTAGTGCTGCTGACTCTCTCCACAGTTGAGCTGTCAATGGTCAGTGGGGGGTGGTCAACAGAGTTTCTTCTGAAGTCCATCACAACCTCTTTTGTCTTACCCACATTGAGGGACAGATTGTTAGCGCCACACCATTTAGCCAGCTGTGCCACTTCCTCTCTGTAGTATGTTTCATCATTGTTGCTGATGAGACCTACCACAGTCGTGTCATCAGCGAACTTGATGATGTGGTTGGAGCTGAACTTGGCAGTGCAGTCATGGGTCAGCAGCGTGAAGAGCAGCGGGCTGAGAACACAGCCCTGTGGGGCACCTGTGCTCAGTGTGGTAGTGCTGGAGGTGTTGCGGCCGTCACGGTCTGACTGGGGTCTACCAGTTAAGAAGTCTAAGATCCAATTACAGAGGGAGGTGTTTAGGCCCAGCAGGTTTAGTTTGTGGATGAGCTGCTGAGGGATTGTTGTGTTGAATGCTGAGCTGAAGACAATGAACAGCATTCTAACATAAGAGTCTTTCTGTTCCAGGTGAGTGAGAGCTAGGTGGAGAGTGCTGGATATTGCATCGTCCGTGGAGCGGTTTGGACGGTATGCAAACTGGAATGGGTCCAGCGTATTTGGGAGACTGGACTTGATGTGATGCATGACTAACCTCTCAAAGCACTTCATCATGATTGGGGTCAGTGCTATGGGACGATAGTCATTCAGACAGGACACAGGTGACTTCTTTGGAACTGGAATTATGGATGTGGATTTGAGACACGTGGGGACGACTGCCTGGCTCAGCGAGGTGTTGAAGATGTCTGTTAGGACATCCGTCAGCTGTGCAGCACAGTCTCTTAGTACACGGCCAGGTATGTTGTCAGGGCCCGCAGCCTTTCGTGGGTTTATCCTGGATAGGGTCTTCCTTACGTCGGCTGGAGAAAGACAGAGTACCTGGTCGTTTGGAGATGTGTGGAGTTTCTGTGCAGGAGTGTCGTTCTGTGTCTCAAATCGTGAGTAGAAGTGGTTGAGTGCATCTGGCAGAGATGTGTCATCGTCACTGGCCTGTGGCAGGGGCTTGTAGTCAGTGATGGTCTGAATGGCTTGCCACAGGGACCGAGTGTCTTTACTGTCGCTGAAGTTATTGTTGATTTTCTGAGCATATTGATGTTTTGCCTTCTTGATGCCATGAGACAGATTGGCTCTTGCTGTTTTGAGAGCTGCCTTATCTCCTGATCTGAATGCGTCATCTCGGATTTTTAGCAGCCCATGAACCTCTGCTGTCATCCATGGCTTCTGGTTGGCACGTGTGGTGATGGTTTTGGTGACTGTCACATCATCTATGCACTTTTTGATGTAAGCAGTCACTGTTTCTGTGTATTCTTGCAGGTCTGTATGGTTATTGTAGGTGGCTGCCTCTTTAAACATGTTCCAGTCTGTGTCCTGGAAGCAGTCCTGTAGTGCAGAGGTAGCATCATCTGGCCGTACCGTGATCTGTTTTTGAACCGGTTTGGTAAGTTTCAGAAGTGGTCTGTATGCTGGGATTAGCATACAGAGATGTGGTCTGAGTACCCCAGGTGGGGGCGGGGTTCAGCCCTGTAAGCGTTTTTATTTGTTGTATAAACAAAGTCCAGTGTGTTGTTTCCCCTTGTTGCAAAGTTCACATGTTTGTAGAACTTTGGCAAAACAGACTTTAAGTTCGCGTGATTAAAGTCACCGGCAATGATGAAAAAGCCGCCGGGGTTATTTGTTTGTTGTTCGCTGATGGCGCTGTACAGCTTGCGAAGCGCGTCCTTAGTTTGCACACTGCGGGATGTAAACCGCGACAATCACAATGGCCGTGAACTCCCGCGGCAGGTAGAACGGCCGACACTTCACAAACATAAACTCCACCAGCGATGAACAGTGTTTTGTCACTACAGCAGCATTGTTACACCATTTCTTGTTGATATACACACACAAGCCTCCCCCGCGAGTCTTACCAGACAGTGCTGTATCTCTGTCCGCTCGGCAGCAGGTTAGCCCGTGCAGTTGAATGGTGGAGACCGGGGTTTTGTCGTTTAGCCATGTTTCAGTGAAAACAAACACACAACAATCCCTTGCCTCGTGCTCTGCGGACTGACTGAGTTGAATTTCGTCCAGTTTATTTTCCAGCGAGCGAACATTCGAGAGCATGAGTGTTGGAAGAGCCGGTCTTGTGGGGTTTGCCCGTAGCCTAGCTCATATGCCTCCGCGCTTACCGCGCTTCCGTCCTCTTTCGCACCGCCGGCGCCGCCGCTTTGTGCGGGTAGCGTCAGGAGGTGAGGCCACAGTCTTGAGGTCCGGCTTCATCAGTATACAAAGGCCTCGAAGCTTCTCAGTGGCCGCCGGCGAGAGTTGGTGTTTTTGTGCGTTTCCGATTTCCAAAAGGCTTTGGCGATCGTAAATCTGTTTTGGAGTGCTTTCCCTATGTTTTAGCGGTACATTTACACTGTTTGGAGACGAACGGACGACATTAAAAGACATAAAAGCACCGTCGTTGGGACCCAGAGTAGCCGCTGCGTCTGACCGCGCCGCCATCTTGAGAATTAATCATAAATTGAATAAAAACAGAAAAAAGCAAAACACAATGATGCACATTTTTTATTCGGCATTTTGTAGATGTAGAGTTTAAAAGAAATGGTAAATCGCCATCTTATTCCAACCAAAGTGACTTGAATGCACCTGACGTCATAATGACTTTTCAACTCGTAAGTACGAACGTCCCAGGAGGACTTGAACACAGCATGAGAGTAGAGTATATGGTGGCAGTCCAGTGTTCTTCTCCCGGTCACTAGTAAAACAAAGATAAATAAAATAAATAAGATAAAATAAAAATGGTCTGGTTTTAATGGTAATTGCTTAGAGTTATTTTATATGATTTATATAATTATTATATGATTTATATTCCATTACACACAGGCAATTTTAGTTTAGCAGTTATTATAAATCATTTATTTTAAATGATTGTTAATATATTCAGATCGTATGTAATATAAATAAGCTGTAAAATCAATAGATAGTGCTTTAAAAAATGACTACATGTGATCTTACACATTCAAGTCTCTATTGCTGTATATTTTCAACTATATAAACTACACTTGTGACTGCACTGATCGAGCAAGATAATTTCTTTCATGAACAAATACTTTTTTCATTAAATGAGTTTAAATTCATCATATTCTTCAAACTCTTAACCTTGCTGTCAGACCTTTTGGACTGTTTCCCTGTATGCCCTTATTTGATCTTTCCGTTTCTGTTTTCAATTTGTTACGTCATCGTCTGATCGTCTACACCTGTCCTCCCCTGATTAGTCAGTGTATATAAGTTTGGTTGTGTTTCACGTTTGTTTGTCGTGATTATATTGTCTTCATGTATAGTTACTCCGTGAGTTTACGTTGTGGTTGCTGGTTCCCTGCTGTTTCCTGTCCGTTCCTGTTTCCCTGTGAATATTATAAATAAAACTCTATGTTTTGGACCTCCTCGCCCATCCAGATCATTCCCAGCACACGCCACCGTGACACTTGCAAAACCTTTAAACTTTAACCTTTAACCAGAGCTTGTGATTGGGTGTTCACCAGTCATGTCACACATTCATGTGTGCATGCTCCACAAACTCAGGATCAAAGCCTGAGTTTGACAAAGAAAGTTGATGATCAGCATCATGGTACCAACAAAGCCGGATTGGAGTGGTTTGGTTTCGTCAACTCAAAACTAGTCCTGTAACTCTGAATTTGTTCAACTACCATCATGGTACAGGCCCCAGGAAAATGACAATAGTTAACCAAAGAAACTAACAAGAACTCAGAGAGGCACAACAGGAAATAAACAAAACTGAACTAAACTGAACATGACACGTTGAGACCATGAGACATAGTCCACGATTAAGACAAAATAAACAGCCTGTCTCAAGGTGGAGCGGAGGCACATTCCTCAACACATCCTGTTAATGGACTCTTATGTTTGCTGAACACTGCTGAAAACTGTTGCCATTTAAAACAAGGGTCCTATTTGAGTGTTTCATTAAAGAGTTGTTATGTTTGTATTGATCTTCAAAAGAAATTTCTTAAGAAATAAAAATAAACACACCTAAAATAGTCACAAAAATAAACAATGAAATGGCACACACACACACAAAAGAAAAAAGGGTATATATGTACAGTATATTTAAATTAAAATGAGGAGTTTAAGTCATTGTTATAATATGAAATATAACTTTATTGAATTGAATAATGTTGGATTTCAGTTTAGACCTATTATATTTACATTTAACTATGCTGTGAAATTAGCCATCAGAAGTTTTAAAATAAAATTATGTAAATTAAAAAGTATTATATGTAGTGTTATGTTGTAATGTTCAGTATTTGAAACAACTCAAACTATTCATTAAACATCTGAACTTTTGACTTAATTTAAGATTTAAGACAATTTGGAGGTTATTCTAAAATCAGAAAATAATAAAAAAAAAAAAAAAAACCCACAGCAATCTGAGAGGCTGTATTACTTACAAATATACTAATCTATTAGAGCAGAATTAACCATATCCAGTACTTACATATTTTCAGATCCTTAAGATAAAGGTCCATTACAGAAACCACAGTCAGAGCTGTGAGATGAGAACTACAACCACACTGAGCACAAACCACCAGATAAAACTGATAACCAGTGGAAAACTAACAACCAGAAACCAGTGGAAGAACAATGTGTTCTGACTCCTAGATAAGACATCAAATACTGAATCTTGGTCAAGCGCTTTGCACATTACAGTTTTTCCAAATCAATCTCAATTTGTAACTATTTAACATTTTGGTAAATTGGTAAATTCCACCATAAATCTGCTTACACCTCAGACGGTTAATGTTCATGGTGGATTTACTTTTTAATAGAAATCATAGCCTATATGAAACACATTGTATTAATTCAAATGAAAATTGGGTGAATTGATTGTTAAGATCTCAACATTTAGTTTCTTGTTCACATCAGACTTTTATTTTTATTTTATTCATTATATTTTTAAGCAAATTGCATGTGTGTTTTGGCACATATGAGCTAAAAGAATAAGAAGCTTACATTTGTCTTTAATTTGCACATTAACTAAATGCACACAATATACTGATCTGAACTGCTGAGCTGATTCTCAGTGAAACTGTCACTCTTCACAACTTCTAAACACTCTTTTATCGTGTGAATCATCACATGCAAAATGATCAAATCAGTTGTCAAAATCTGTCTGACATACATTTGACACATACATACTGTACAAACATGCATACAGTATAAATCTGTATTTATTATTTAATACCTATCTGACATGGAATGTTTGTGATATCTGCTAATAAGGAATCACAATTTCAATCAACCAATCAAGTTGCAAAGCATAAATATGGAGCTTGCCTGGAGATTTATTTTACAAAGAGCTGTACACTAAATAGCTCTATATCTCTCATCATTACAGCGATTCAGTATGACATGTGGTGTGTGTGTGTGAAAGAGAGAGAGAGAGAGGGAGAGAGAAATAAAAAGAAAAAATATAGCACACCGAATCTCAAGACAACCATCATTGTCATTCAGGTAAGACCTTGTGTATCCAGTGAAATTATAGCTTGAATGTTTGCAGCCAAATGACCAACAGAGAAGTTTCATAATGAATGGTCTGCATTTAGTAAAAACAGGGCCCAATGCAGGCCTACTGTTTTAATATGAAGGAAATTTCTGTATTGATTTATGTAGTTTGAACTGTGTTGCATTGTGTTTTGAATTTAACAGATAATATAATGGCAAAAAAAATTACCAGGACCTTTTCTTTTTTTAGTTTAATTATCTTTAGTAGTTTATTGTTTTTATTATTGTTTTTTTATGATTGTTCTACTTCCTTTTATGTAAAGCACTTTGAATTACCTTTGTGTATGAAATGTGCTATTGCGTTGCCTAGTAATCAACGTAACACTTCAAAATCATTTCAACCAACAGAAGCATTATACTTTTTTTCATTATACTTCCAAAGCTCTGTTTTGCAAAGATTATAGCACATTCGTATTGTATGGATAATTCATTTTGGATAATAGAAATTAAAAATAAAAATGCCAGAGGTTCATTAATGAAGTCAGCTGCTAGCTTTAAAGGTAACACTTTATAATAAGGGTACATGCATAACATTAATGCCTCAATTAATGCTTAGTTCAACATGAACTAATGATTAGTAAACACAAATTCAGAAACATGGATCACAAATTATTTACTTGACATTTACATGGCCATTCTGGTCACACTTTAGTTTGGGGACCAATTATCACTATTAACTATAAACTACGACTTTTACCTCAGTAAACTCATACTGTTTATTAATAGTAAGGTTGTATTTAAGTTTAGCTATGGGGTAGAATATGCAAAGTAGGGCACTAATATGTGCTTTATAAGTACTATTAAACAGCCAATGCTAGTAATATGCATGCTAATAGGCAACTAGTTTGTGGGATGCAGGAAAAATATGGATAGGCTTTTGCTTTTAAGAGAGAATTTGCACAGGGCTATAATTTATCTAATGAACACTTTAAATCTGACATCAGATACACAGTAGGAACAATTAAGCTAACAGTTCTCACAAGTAATACTGAAGAATAAACACACAAACACAATGATTTAGCTCAGTTTAAAAGCAACAGAGGTCAATGGAAGTCCTACAGTAAACAGTCTGAAAATACAAAAAAGTCACAAACATCTTCTCTGAACTTTCAATTGAAAACAAGCTTTTTTCTGCTGCTAGCTTTACAAAAAGGAATAAATTAACAAAACTAAATGCCTTTAAAGACTTACTTTTTGTATGTGACATGATTTATGGAATTGCAGATGCTTCTCAACAACTCAAAGTGTCATTCTAGGAGAAGTAAATGCATATAATTGACTATTTTCCGTGTCTACATAAAAAAGTTACCATGATGGCAGTCTTTTTATAATAGAGATAATGTTGCTGGAAATGGTTTTGGTAAAAGTGCTAAAATGTTTAAACCTGATGCATAACAGCCAGTGGTTAGTGTGTCTGTAAAAGAAAAAAAGAAGAAAAAAAAAAAGAGAGTGAGAGAAATTAATCTGATTATAGATTCACATAGCTCTGATTTAGCAATAATGACAGTTTAACCATGATGAATCAGAACAGGTCAGTTGTAAAGAAAGCTGTAAATATATGAAATAGCAATGTTTCAAAGAAAGTCACTGAATTATTCACACTATCCTTCAATAGCATCAACTCAATATATAACATATAACATTATATATTTTTTTCTTTCAGCAACTCAAATGCTGACCAGTAAAATCAGATACTGATGGACAACTACAGTGTTCTTCCTACTGAATTATATGACACTTATGAACAATATGTCCCTAATGAATCTCAATATGAGAAACAAACATATCATTTTTCAGAAATCAGACCAACTATCTTCCTCATCACTAGTGTTTGTGTGGGTCTGCCAGCTCTGGTTTGGGCTTTTCACTTTCTGCACATTCACAGAAAGATCGGAGGCCAAATCTCAGTCTTCATCGTCCTCCTCCTCCTCAGTGACCTGATACAACTGCTCCTCAATATATATTTAGTGACAAAACTACTCAGAAAATACATATACTGGTACCATGACAAGGCTTTAGGGTTTTGGTTAGTGTTAAGTTTGTGTGGTTTTCAGCTGCATCAGCTGGCGGCTCTAGAGGGGGTTTTGACTCTGAAATGTCCACTGTGTTCTGCTTATACTTGCTCAATTCCCTGTTATATTTCCATCCTTGTACCTGTAATTTCAATACTGAATCTATCTTTTGTTTTTTTTGATGGATAGGTTTTCTTATTTAGTCTTGGTGCAGGTTTTGCCCCTCTGATCTTATGCGCTTTTTCATGTGCAGTCACCTCTAAAGCCTCTTTCACTCCTGTCAGAAAAAACACATGTTCACTGTTCACTGTTGCCATTGTTAACTTTGTAATGCTGTACTTACCATTCATGGTGTTCAGCTTTTTAGGTGGGATCTTGGGAAATCTGTTTGAGATACCTGTCTGTTTGATGGGTTTGAGATTGATTTCAGACACTGTTCTGTGTGTTTTGGTCTGCAGAATAAATCTCAGAGTTGTTCAGACGCCAATGCACACAGAACCCATCGCTGATGAGACGTCAGTCTGAACTTGAGTTTCTTCACTTGAACTCTGTATTCTTTCTCATTTGTTTCATTGTAAAATATTAACATGAATTGCTTTCAAGAAAAAGAACACAGGTTTTATCACAAAAGTGTAAACAATAAACTTAAAAAAAAACTCTATTTGAAAGTCCATGGGCAAGTATTTGAAAGTCCTTGTATTTCTGTGATCCAATGACACATGTACGTGAACAATACATTATATCAGGTATTTTAAATACAGTATAACTGTAAACAATATCATTACATTCACAAATGTTTCCCTTTGTTTATTCACGTCAGTTCAGTTCACATAACTGTAAACAAAACATGAAATCCACTGTTACCTTCTCCTTAAACAGGTCTGCCATTTTGTTTCACGTTGTGTTTCACATGTATGACGCCATTTTGCCTCTAACTCAACTAATGTTAACTCCGATAGAAAACACACATAAATTTCCTTATGTACTTACAATCCACTTGTAAAACTCTTCAAAATCACTTATGAACTCATTTTGTTTACATGCTTATCTTTCACTGTTTCTTTGCATATTTATTCACAGATTACGCAAGTTAATTACTGACTCAAAAAAAATCACACAAAATAACCAGCTCATCAAAACAAATAGCATTTATCTGCACCCACATGTATTATGAAACCACCATGACTCATTTAATGTCATTTTAAGTAGTTTTAACAAACCATATTTTTCCCCACATGTAGAAAAATAAGAGAAACACACGAATATGCTGCGAGCTCTCACAATGTTTCATGAACTCTGACCCTAACTGCGCAGTTCAACCTTGCAAAAGTGCTAAGTGCCCTCTACAGGAGGCACAAATAATGACATTTTTTGGGCTAACTCTCAAATTACATTACAGTCAAATTACATTAGAGAACAATATAATGTAACCTTGTTTCTCTTTCAAATTTAGACTTCTGAAGGGGGGTTAATTGTTTTCTTTCTTTCTTTTTTTTTTTTTTGTTTTGTTTCTATTTTTACACATTTATGATTTCGACACTCTATATAAGCAAGCACATTATCTGCTTTACACTCAGTTTACTATTATACAGGTAATTGTAACACTGTTATCTCACATCTTTTGGATGTTCGCTATGCAGTGAAAACATCATGCTCACACATAGAGACCAGAGTCAGAAACCATTTGTTTTATATTTAAAGACCAATATTTTCAGTGACAATCATTTGTTACAAAATACCAGTGTATAATAATGTAAATTATGTAAATAACATTTATATATATGTGTGTTGTGTGTACCTGGTATTTATCACATTATGGGGGCTAAATGTTCCCACAAGGAAATACCAGTACATTTTGAGGTCCCCATTCAGAAACAGGCTTATCAATCATGCAGAATGACTTTTTTTGAGAAAGTAAAAGTGTGCACAGTCTCCTGCTAGGTTTAGGTGTAGGGTAGGAGTAGTGCGATAGAAACCCCCCCCAAAAAAAAAAGATAAAAAGTGGGAATAAATAAAGCGCATCATAAACACCAGCAGAGTTCATATAAAAACAATCAAAATATGACGATTGATCTGGTTTCCTGGATGTGTGAGAGTGACGATCAGCAGAACATATAGCTCCAAAAAGATATCCATGTGATCACTGACATAACCAACACAAAAAGAACACAAACTAAATAATACCTCTTAAAACAAAACAAAAAAAAGTGATATACAAAAAAAACACAAGTATGTACAAGTTTGCAGAGAAAACAGAAGCAGTATACAGTTGATTTGACAGAGAGAATTTCTTCTAGTGCCATTAGCTGGTTTAAAAGGAGACCCTATTTGTTCAATTCTTATCCACCTTATTTCGCATGTAAAAATGGGCGTGGCCATTTGTAAATTTTATGGGTCTTGCTTCTGGTCTAATTTGCTTCCAGATATTTTTAGCGGTACTAAACTGCTCACTTCCTGCTTGATATTGCTAATTGGTGTGTCTTACCATTATATTTTAGTATTATCTTAATTATGAACAGACTGGTTTGTATTGCAAACAAGTTTTACCTTTTACTGCAAATTGTTATTCTTCCCTGTATTTCCCAATAGCAGCTAATGAACCAGAAGTCTCGCCCATAGGTTTACTTCCGTGTTTAGGAATAAGGTGGAAGAAATCTTTCTTCAGTATAGGGATCAAGAAATGCTCAACAAAGTCAGTGAGGAGGATGATGAAGACTGAAATGTGGTGTCAATTATTTCTGTGATATATTAGATCACTCACAGACCAAACAAGAGCTGGTAGACCTGCACACACACCAGTGATGATGAAGATAGACAATCTGACCTTCATGTCCAGCAGGTCAGCTTCCAGCTTCCATTTAAATGGATATGATTTCATATTCTAGTCTCTCTTTGATCTCTTTGTGGCATTAAGCTGAAAATATGCAAGTGAACAAATAAGGGTGAAAAAATAATCTGTGCTGAATAAATGGTGAACAACTTAGATACATAACTTATAATGTCAGCAAAACATCCAACACATCAGAATCGTAAGTCACATTCATGCATTCTAGTTTATAATACATGTCAGTTTATATTTAAAAATAAATATATATATATATATATATATATATATATATATATATATATACCTTAATGTTCAGGAGATTTCAACAGCGCTGTTTTCATGACATAAGAATGTTTCCAATCATGACTGATTTCTTCTCTTGTTCTGTCTGTGTGTCTTGCTTTATTTTATTTATTTATTTATTTTTTTTCTACTGCTGGTTTCCTGTTGCTGGTTTATCTGCTGGTGTGATCTCAGCACTCATATCTGAGCTCATGACTATTTTTTAGTGAAAGGCATAAATAATCTTTACTTAAAAGGGTCATCTGATGCCCATTTTCCACAAGTTGATATGATTCTTTAGGGTCTTAATGAAAAGTCTATAATATACTTTGTTTAAAAATTCTCAATGGTAGTGTAAAACAACACCCTTTTTACCTTGCCAAAATCAGCTCTGCAAAAATCATCACATTCTGGTCAAGGCTGCTTTAAATGCAAATGAGCTCTGCTCGCCCCGCCCCTCTCTTCTCTCTGTGGAGTGATGAGCTGCTGGGAGAGATTGTTTACTTTAGCTGCATTTAGCGCATTTAGCACATTTAGCATGTTTAGCAGGGAAACTTGCTAACTAGCACATTAGGAAAGGCGATCGCAAAGATTCATAAAAAAACCCTTATTCTCACTTCTGCTGAAGCTGGATCATGAATGATTTGCGTGAACATAGACGGATATATGTAGATCAGGAGGCACATTCCATTCACAAACAAATGTAATCCACTGCATCTTCAGCGGCTCAGATGTCGGGAGTAAATGACGACCACTATGTTCATTATTACATCCAGCAACACAACACCTCAATCGCTCAATCAGAGATATTCTTGTCTAACTTACATCCCTGCTCTGGCATTGAAACAAAGAGGGCAGACTGTTACAGCTGATCTGAAAACACTCATGTCAATCGACTATCGTGGATGTGTCCTCTGTCGGTGTGACGCCATAACGACAGGCTTCTGAGAACGGCTCGATTTGAAAAAGGGAATATTATTTGTACAGATTAATTAAGAACCACTGCATGGATTTTTATCATTATAGGGTAGATGTGTACATACACTGCCAACACACATTAATGTTCAAACAACATGTAAAAGTGAACTTAGCATCCAATGACCCCTTTAAACCATAATAGTTAAAAGTGTTAAAAGTATTAAAAGTAAATGAAGTAAACTAAAATGTTGTAGTACCTCTATAAATCTAGTGGAGATTTGTGCAAATTGTAGTTTTGCTGTGAGTAGAAGGTTAATATTTCAGGTTTTCAGATAGTTGGCAGAAACATGTCTGTAGCAGCCCCACCTAAATCTACAACTATGATTGTGTGTTTACATGTAGAACCTTCAGCCTATCACTGCACAACATCCTTAACAACCATAACATAAATAGCAACATAAACAATCAATAGTATAGCCTCAAAATTTTTCCAAATGTTCCATATATTATGTATTAGAGCAAAATTAAGTGTTTGTTATTTCTTTGACGAAGTATGAGTGACTCCTGCTGGCATTATGTTGAATCAATCATCTTTAATTTTTAGACCCCACCCTTCCCCCATCAAAGAAACTATTCATGATGCAGACATAGGCTATGAGAAAATTTAATATGGCATTAGAAACAAACATAAAGGACATAGCGTATAAGAACAGTTCTTATTCTTTGGTTTTATTTGAGATCCATAAGATGAAGCATGTTACAGGAACATTTTCTTGCCATTTACTGTCACCGCTGGGGACTATGTTTTAGACTAAGGATAACATAATGAATATACTTACATTTTTGGTTGTATTATATGCATTGTGTGGTAACCATTTTATAAAAGCAATAAGGTACTCTCGGGGTGTGCTTTATTGTGAATAAGCCACGGCCCTTTAGCAGTTATAGTACTTATTAAATAGTACTTATTTAATATATATGTTATTTAAAAATATATTGTTATTGCATGAGTTTAACACAATTTCAATTTGTACTGGAGTTAAAAATTTCTTGTTTTAAAAATTCCTCATTACATGGTAATGCAAGCAGATAACTGGTTGAATTTCTTTGATAACAATGACATTTCTTTAAAACAACAACAACAATCTGAGAGGCCACATGCATTTACAATTTTAGTCAATTGCACAACAACAAAACAGCAAAGTAAGTTATTTTAGCAAAGAGCATACTCATATAATAGGAACAGACCTGTCACAGAACTAACTTTAACCTGCATTTATGTAATTTCAGGTTCTTCTAAAAAGGTCTATTACTAAAACCACAGTCAGAGCTGTGAGATGAGAACTAACCACACTGAGCACAAACCACCAAATAAAACTGACAACCAGTGGAAAACTAACAACCCAAAAACTTTTTTTTCACTCTCAAACATGGCGTCAAAACAGAAGCTGTGCCAAGCGCTTTGCACATCACAGTTTCTCCAAAACAATCTCTATTTGTAACTATTTCATGTTTTGGCAAATTGTTCAATTAATATGAATAAATTGCATGTGTGTGTTTTGGCACATGTGAGCTAAAATAATAAGTAGCCTACATTTTTTTGGCAAGCAAAATTATATGCAAAATAATCAATTCAGTTATTAAAATCTTTCTGACTTATATGTATATTCCATTAATATCTTTTACATGGAATGTTTGTGATATCTGCTAAACTGACAAATGGCCAAATAGGATTTACAATCTCAATCAGCCACACATGTTTTAAGACATACAGTATATAGAGAGCTTGCCTGGAGATTTATTACACAGAGTGTAATAAGAATCATAACACTGTGTGTGTGTGTGTGTGTGTGTGTGTGTGTGTGTGTGTGTGTGTGTGTGTGTGTGTGTGTGTGTGTGTGTGTGTGTTTAAGAGAGAGAGAGAGAGAGAGAAATTAAAAAGAAAGATACAGCACACTGTTCTCAAGACAGCTGTCAGTGTCATTCAGGTAAGATCTCATGAATCTAATGAAATTCTAAGCTGATTATTTGCATTCAAGTGCCCAACAGAGATGTTTTATATAATGAATAGTCTGTAAGACTAGGGTCCAATGTAAGCTTACTAAGGAAATTTCTGTATTGATTTTTGCCATTTAAAATGAATGTATAATGTTGGCAGAATGTGTGATATTCTTCTCTTTAGGAACTATTTATTGATTGTTTATTTACTATTTAATCACAAATCACAAGTACAATCATTATTGATATGATTTAATTGCTTATGACTTTTGACTAATATAGGTGACACTCTTATCAAATGGTTTTGTCAGTGTGAGGTGAGAATGCCACATAAGAAAGTATATAAAAGTTTGGTGTTATTATGCCAAAGTATTACAGAGGTGGTGCTGGCCCGAGTACATTCAGAGTATGGTCACGATTACACATACTGAGTTTTGTAATGATACGCTAATGCGCTTGTAAAATACAGTATTTTATGACAAAATTAAAAATGGCCCAGAAATGGACAATATAGGAAATTATGGGTATCATTTTATTTGGCACTTAATCAACAAATCCTTCAGAAGTTATAAGTAGAAATAGCCTTTTTTTTCCATTTCTCCTGATCAGTAGATGGCGCTGTACCAAATTGATGACGTACCAAGATTGTTTAGAATATCCATAAGCATTGCAGAGATGTAGCTTGGCATCCAGTTTTGCGTGCTCTTCGTCATATTCATTTGCGTGTTATTAAAGAAAATAGGAATCAGAAAGAGCTTTATTGACAAGTATGTTCACACACACAAGGAATTTGTCTTGGTGTTATGAGCTTCCGGTACAGAAAGTACAAACATAGTACAGACATACATAATATTAAGGTAATGCAAACACTAATATTAGAGAGAATATACAATAATTTATAAATAACAGTAGTAATAAATGTCCATAGACAAACCGTTGGGGTTTCCCAAAAGTATGGTCACAAGTTCCGTTGTTACCAGTAGAGTTCAGTGAAACTTACAACCATAGTTAGCTAACAATGCTTTTGGGAAACGCACCCCAGGATGAATTTGAAAAAGTTGTTTTTTTTTTTTGTTTGTTTTTTTTGGTGTGCATTTAACTCAGCATGAGCCAAGGAATCAGAGGAAATGTGCGTTTTGTTACAAGATAAAGAATAATAAGAAAGAATACATTATGAATCATTTACTGCCATGATGTGAAAAAAACTAATAATGTTATCCATATAAAAGTATTTGTAATCTGATTATAAGCATTTTCGCATGTA
>NW_026129252.1:0-78974 GCF_022985175.1 Labeo rohita
GGTTTAAACTGTTGAAGTGATTTTAATCATTTTGATTCTTGTATGTGAATGTTACTGACCTCAGTCTCTCCAGTTTACAGTGTGAATCCTTCAGTATGTCACATAAGTGATTCACTCCTGTGTTTTTTATTTGATTCTCACTCAGGTTCAGTTCTCTCAGGTGTGACGGGTTTGATTTCAGAGCTGAAGTCAGGATGAGACACTGTTTCTCTGTAATACTGCAATCACACAGACTGAAAACAGAAGGAGAAAAGACAATGAATCAGATCTATGATGCATCATGAACAAATGTCATACATTCACTAATAAACCAGCAAAATCATGGAAACTTCTAATATATGAATGAACAAACCAAGAGAGGAGTATTTGAGGAGACTAGTTACAATCCAAGTCTGGACCCTCAGTCAACAAATAAGTCAATTTTACCAATGGAAATTAATATGTAAATATGCATTTCCCTTAATAAAAAAAAATGAGTGAAGTCCAGTATAAATCTAACTGTCAGAAACATCTACTGTCATTTGTTAGACTGTTTTTTGTCTGTTTTCACTGTTGTTTTATTTTACAACAAAGATGTCAAATTTCAGGAAGTTTCATGCTGTTTTTTACAGATACACATAAAAACATTGTATTTCTGAATCTTTCTTCAGATGGAGAAATGCCAGAAAGTGCAGCACTGGAAATGATGTGACAAGAGCCCAGCGGTCTTAAACTAAACAGTGAACTTTAATCTCACTGTCACTGCTGTACAGTATAATGATACTAACTCTAGTTTCTCCAGCTTGAATTGTGTGTTCATCAGTAGATCACTGAGGTTTTTCACTCCAGAGTCTCCTAGTTCATTCCAGCTCAGGTTCAGTTCTCTCAGGTGTGATGGGTTTGATTTCAGAGCTGAAGTCACAGCAGAACAACCTTCATCTGTCATTTCACAGTTGCTTAACCTGCAATGGCAAAAACAGCATAAAATAAAGAAAAGAAAATATTATCATTATCATCATGTTTCCTGATTCTTGTATGTGAATGTTACTGAGCTCAGTCTCTCCAGTTTACAGTGTGAATCATCCTGTGTTTTTTATTTGATTCAAACTAAGGTTTAGGATCTATGATGATCATAATATTGAAGAGGCATTTAGTTTCTAATAGTTTGTTACATTAGTTTTGTATGAGGGCAGGCACTGCTTCTACTTACTTACTTTTACTTTATTATTTTTTTTTTTAATGCCACCATTCTTTATTCTCTAATGAAAGGCTGATTTCTATGGAAGCCCGTTTCCGCCACTAAATAAAAAATAAATAAATAAATAAATAAAATATTGCGACTTTTTATCTCGCAATTCTGACTTTTTTTTCCTCGCAATCGCGACTTTATATCTCGCAATTCTGACTTTATAACTCGCAACTGTGAGTTTATAACAGGCAGTTCTAACTTTTGTTTCTCTTCATTTGCGACACTTTCTGGCAAAGCACCACAGTAAACCACGAGATGTGATTCTTACAGCACGGTGACGCATTGCTGCCACACACATATTTTTTTCCACTCAGCTATGTCGTAATAGCGAGATCTTTTCTCGTTAAAACGACATATTATGTCATAAAAACGATATGATTTTCCCGTTCTAGAAGATACATGGTTACATTATGTGAGCGAGCTAAGCGATTGTCCGCGCTGCCTTCGCCACAGTCCTGACATAAAGGAGGATCTGCACGTTGCTGAAGTTATAGAAATACACTGTTTTAAGTATTTTAATGTAATGCTTTCAATTGTAGCGGTATATTTATTAGGATTAATCTGTCTACAAACTGCACTCAGACCCAGAGGATATGACTCATTTAAGATGATCAGGGATGCGTTTCCCGTACAATGACGTAACTCGCTGATTAACCTCCATAGTACGATGCATTGTTGTGGAAACGAACTAGCTAGTCACGACTGTTTCCCGAACACGGTCGCATCTCCGTCGTTTGAACCACATTAGTTCAACAATATAGGGCCTTTGTTAATGACGTCACCGAGTAATAATTTATGCTATTTAACTTATTAGAGATCTCTAAAATGCAGCTATATTAAATAATGCACCTGATGACTAATTTACTATTTTTGTTCCGTGTCATTTCGCTTTATTTGATGTTTCATTCATCGCGGGTTCCCTCTTACGTCATACTCCGGGGTTCCCGTAGGCGTTTATGCGCATGCGCACTATTCAAAAACGTCCCTTGCAGAGGAAGCTAAAAAAAATACATAGATTAAAGTGCATTTATATTTAGATCGAGTGAAAGATATAGATTGCACTGCATGTTAGCTTGCTTACTGTGCCCAAGAGCATAATTTATTGAGCCCATATGTCTTACTAACAAGGAACTATGCTTCTAACCACAGGTTGAGAGCTGTAGTTTCAACCACGCAAGTTTGTGACGCTGTTTGCGAATGTTCGTTTGAACTATGGTTTCGGGAAACACCGAATCATTGAACTATGTTGGTAACGACAGAACTTGCGAACATAGTTGTCTAACGATGCTTTTGGGAAACGCACCCCAGATCAAAACTGTTATTTCTGAATAATCGACTCTGGACTTGGGATGTTATTTGGATGGCATAAGTTTGATTTAACAGCAAATCGAAATACTAACAGAAAGAAATGAAAGAAAAATGACAAGCGGTTTGAATGTATTATGATGATGATGATAATGATAATGATGATGATGATGATGATGATGATTTCGTTCTGTTTGAAAAATGGAGAAAAAAAATTAAGCCAGATTTTTCCTATTTTTGATCATGGGTAAAAAGAGAGCTTATGCTTTAATATTTGTGCGTGGGCGGCCCTGAAAAGCCACTTTTCTAAAGCGCGACACTGCACTTCTCGGGTCGGCGGCACTGGCGCGATCCATTACATTGTGATAATATAAATGTCTGCTTTATTTTATGTACGTCCACAGTAACAACAACAACAACAACAAAAAACGTTACAAATTTCTTTTGTAAAAATACATAGTGTGCTGTCGCAACGTATGTCTATAGACAGCTTGAAAGGTCTACTTCAATAAAACAATGGAAAACAAAATTTTGTTTATTTAATTCGTATAAATCCAACTAGAGGTAGTGTACAGTCTTTCCCGTGTGAGTTCATTGTCTGTAGCCTAACATTGTGCTTAAACTCAGACCCAGCGCAGCCTATTCCCACAGTATAAAGTCTGGAATTCAACCCAGAAGAACAAGATATCATTTAATAACATATAATAAATAATACATCATTTATATATAACCAGACTAAGTATCAAGGCCACCCACGGATGTTAAACAAACATTAAAGCAATAAGCTTATTTGTTTTACCCGCGAACAAAAATCTTAATTTTCGTTTTTCCGTTTCTCAAACAAAACGAAATAATAATAATAACAATAATAACAATAATAATAATAATAAGCTATTATTATTATTATTATTATTATAAAATATTTTTATTTCTTTCAGCCGGTATTTCGACATCAAACTTAAGTGTTCCAAATAAATATTCCAAGCCCAGAGTCGATTTTTCCGAAATGTTGACAATCTTAAATGAGATTTTATAATAAACATAATAATAATACGCCTAATAATAATAATAATAATAATAATAATAGTCTACTATTATTATTATTATTATTATTTCGTTTTGTTTATGTCTATAGACATAAGGTGCGACAGCGCACCCTGTATTTTTACAAAAGCAATTTGTAACGTTTTTGTTGTTGTTGTTGTTGTTTGTTGTTGTTACTGTGGACGTACATAAAATAAAGCAGGCATTTATATTATCACAATGTAATGGATCGCGCCGGCGCCGCCGACCCGAGAAGTGCAGTGTTGCGCTTTATATGAGATGTATGTTTGCAAGAAATATAGCCTATGCAACAGCCAGCCATTATGAAGAAACGCTATTGTGACTAATTTGCAGAGCGGTACATCAGACGAACATTTATTCTGCATGATGGGACAGACAGTAAAGTCAGGTTGAGTTGAAAAGTGGCTTTTCAGGGCCGCCCACGCACAAATATTAAAGCATAAGCTCTCGTTTTACCCATGATCAAAGAATAGAAAAAATCTGGCTTAATTTTTTTTCCCATTTTTCAAACAGAACGAAATCATCATCATCATCATCATAATACAATCAAACCGTTTGTCATTTTTCTTTTATTTCTTTCTGTTAGTATTTCGATTTGCTGTTAAATCAAACTTATGCCATCCAAATAACATCCCAAGTCCAGAGTGGATTATTCAGAAATAACAGTTTTGATCTGATCATCTTAAATGAGTCATATCCTCTGGGTCTGAGTGCAGTTTGTAGACAGATTAATCCTAATAAATATACCGCTACAATTGAAAGCATTACATTAAAATACTTAAAACAGTGTATTTCTATAACTTCAGCAACGTGCAGATCCTCCTTTATGTCAGGACTGTGGCGAAGGCAGCGCGGACAATCGCTTAGCTCGCTAACATAATGTAACCATGTATCTTCTATAACGGGAAAATCATATCGTTTTTATGACATAATATGTCGTTTTAACGAGAAAAGATCTCGCTATTACGACATAGCTGAGTAGAAAAAAATATGTGTGTGGCAGCAATGCGTCACCGTGCTGTAAGAATCACATCTCGTGGTTTACTGTGGTGCTTTGCCAGAAAGTGTCGCAAATGAAGAGAAACAAAAGTTAGAATTCCCTGTTATAAACTCACAGTTGCGAGTTATAAAGTCAGAATTGCGAGATATAAAGTCGCGATTGCGAGAAAAAAAGTCAGAATTGCGAGAAAAAAAGTCAGAATTGTGAGATAAAAAGTCGCAATATTTTATTATTTTTTTATGGCGGAAACGGGCTTCCATAGGATTTCTGCATTTACAAAAAAAAAAAAAAAAAAAAGTACAAAATGTGACCAATATGGCAAAAACCAGTGCACTGCTATAAACAATATAACTTAAGACCTGCTGTCGTAAAATAAGTAAACTTTAACTGTACTAACTCTAGTTTCTCCAGCTTGAATTGTGTGTTCATCAGTAGATCACTGAGGTTTTTCACTCCAGAGTCTCCTAGTTCATTCCTGCTCAGGTTCAGTTCTCTCAGGTGTGATGGGTTTGATTTCAGAGCTGAAGTCAGGATGAGACACTGTTTCTCTGTAATTCTGCAATCATACAGACTGAAAACAGAAAGAGAAAAGACAAAGAATCAGATCTTTGATGCATCATGAACAAATGTCATACATTCACTAATAAACCAGCAAAATCATGGAAACTTCTAATATATGAATGAACAAACCAAGAGAGGAGTATTTGAGGAGACTTTTTGCAATCCAAGTCTGGACCCTCAGTCAACAAATAAGTCAATTTTACCAATGGAAATTAATACGTAGAATCAATATAAAAACAATAGTAAAGTTAAATTAATGAAATGGTCTATTTTCACATTTCTAATGAAAGAAAATCAACAAATCAGTCAAATAAAAGAAATGTTGATTTTTCAAGCCATTTTAGAGTGTAGTTTACAATTTCTAACTATACAAATATATTAAATATGCATTTCCCTTAATAAAAAAAATGAGTGAAATATACTATTAGTCCAGTATAAATCTAACTGTCAGAATCATCTACTGTCATTTGTTAGACTGTTTTTTGTCTGTTTTCACTGTTGTTTTATTTTACAGCAAAGATGTCAAATTTCAGCAAGTTTCACACTGCTTTTACAGATACACATAAAAACATTGTGTTCCTGAATCTTTCTTCAGATGGAGAAATGCCAGAAAGTGCAGCACTGGAAATGATGTGACAAGAGTCCAGCGGTCTTAAACTAAACAGTGAACTTTAATCTCACTGTCACTGCTGTACAGTATAATGATACTAACTCTAGTTTCTCCAGCTTGAATTGTGTGTTCATCAGTAGATCACTGAGGTTTTTCACTCCAGAGTCTCCTAGTTCATTCTCACTCAGGTTCAGTTCTCTCAGGTGTGATGGGTTTGATTTCAGAGCTGAAGTCAGGATGAGACACTGTTCCTCTGTAATACTGCAATCACACAGACTGAAGACAGAAAGAGAAAAGACAATGAATCAGATCTAGGATAATCAACCTACACAAGTATAAAAAACAAACAAAAAAACAAAACATCTCCTTCAGATAGATTCAATTCAGCAGTCAACCACATCACTGTGTACAGACAAAAAAGGTCAAAAATAGGTTTTTACTCAATGTGACATTATGAATAATAATGACAATAAAAATACAAATATTAATATATAATCACCTAGGTACTTAAAGCAAGGGTGGTAGGGGAAGTGAAAATAAAAATAAAAATAAAAATAGAGAACATTAAGAAAGAAAACAAACAAAAAGAAATGGTGTATTAACACCGACACAACTATTTCACGGTTTCAAGTAGCGTCGCGATTATCGGAAATTTTTAACAGGTGATTGAAAAGAGGCCTCCAAGAAGCTTCAAATAGATCTATATTTCCAGACATACTATATCTAAGCCTTTCTACATGAAGGGTGGAGGAAAGTTCAGACAACCAGATCTTGAATAATGGCCTTGACTTATTCTTCCACATGCAAAGAATAGATTTTTTTGCGATCATCATACCATACTGTATAGGCACTCGGAAAGCATTGGTAAGATGCTGCAAGGAGGCTGACCAGCCAAGAACAGCAGTTGCAGGATCTAAGGGAAGCTCGCAAGCATAAACTTCCGAAAGAAATTGAAAAACTTCTGACCAGGATTCACAGATTTTAGGGCATGCCCAAAAAAGATGACCAAGCGAACCCTCAGCAGATTCACACTTATTGCAGAGAGAGGAAATAGTGGGATAAAAAGTATTAAGTTTAACCCTAGAGTAGTGCAATCTATGTAACACCTTATACTGAATAAGTTGGTGCCTAGCATTAATAGAGCAGGTGTATATATTTTTAAGACACTTTCCCCAGTCTTCCTCAGAAACATGAATATCCAGTTCCATTTCCCAATCGTTTTTCAGATGATCAGTAGAAATATCTAACTGACTTGCAAAAAAATCTACAAATTTTGTGACTAACTTTGGGTTATTGGGAACGCAAGTAAGTAGTTTGTGTAATTCATTATCAGCAGACAGAGTTTCAAAGTTTGGCATAGTGGAACGAACATAATTTCTAATTTGTAGGTATCTAAAGAAGTGCGAAGCAGGAAGGTCGAATTTCTCTTTTAGTTGAGAAAAAATGGCAAAATTGTTGTCTATATATAAATCTCTCAAGGTAAGGATTCCTTTTCTCGCCCAACCTATGAACACCGGGTCTAGTAGTGAGGGTTTAAAGGCGAGATTATGACAGACCGGAGCAAAAAAGGAAGTATTTGGCAGATTGAATGTCTTACTAATCTGACGCCATATCCTGAGAGAGTTATTAATCATGAAGTGGGATCTAACTGCAACTTTAGATTTCTCTGGAGCAGCAAATAGCAACGAGGAGAGCGATGAGTTTAAAGCACCACGCTCAATCACAAGCCATGAAGGGAGATCGGCTAGAAGACTATCGGGGCATGGGTCCTGCCAAAAAGTTAAGGCTCTACAGTTGGCAGCCCAGTAGTAGTGTTGAAAATTTGGCAAACCTAATCCCCCCAATGACCTAGGCTTACACACATGCAATTTAGATATTCTATGTGCTTTAAAGCCCCATATAAATGGCAGTACAATAGAATCCAAAGTTTTGAAGAACTTTTTGGGCAAATAAATTGGTAGATTCTGAAAAAGATACAAGAATCTAGGTAATATCACCATCTTAATGGCATTCACCCGCCCCATCATTGATAATGGTAGGGTCCTCCACTGTTTTATATTAGTTTTCAGATTTTCTAGCATAGGTAAAAAATTTAGTTTGTATATATCCTTAGGGTTTCTAGATATATTAAGACCCAGATATTTCAAACTGTTTGTGGCTATTTTAAAAGGAAGACTACTCATAAAATTTGAGTCTATATTGTTAGTCACTGCCAGAAATTCACTTTTTTGCCAGTTTACTGAATATCCTGAGAGTTTACCAAATGTTTCCAGTAAATTTAGCAGGGGTGGTACAGACTGTTCTGGGTTGCGGAGATACAAAATAATGTCATCTGCATAAAGAGAAATATGATGATTAATTTGGCCTAAATTTGGGGGCAATATTAAAGGGTTCTTTTTAATGGCAAGGGCAAGGGGTTCAACTGCAATTGCAAAAAGCAAGGGCGAGAGAGGACAGCCCTGCCGAGTGCCTCTATGTAATAAAAATTGAGATGATCTATTAAAATTGGTTAAAACCGAAGCTCTAGGATGAGCATATAACATTTTCATCCAAGAGGCAAATGTAACACCCATGTCAAATTCACTAATCACAGCTAAAATGTAGTCCCACTCAATTTGGTCAAACGCCTTTTCTGCATCCAAGGCAAGAACTGCAATACTAGCTTGAGGCTCAAACCTAGTATACAAGATATTCATTAGTCGCATTAAAAAACATTAAAAAAGGAGAAACGGCCAGGAATGAAACCAGACTGATCATGATGAACAATTTTCCCAATACAATTATTTAGTCTGTTAGCAAGAATCTTAGTGAAGATTTTAAGATCAGAGTTCAAAAGAGATATAGGTCGATATGATGATGGATTTGTTTCTTCTTTACCTTTTTTTAAAATTAAGGAGATATTTGCCTCATACAAGGACTGGGGAAGCTGATGTTTACCAGATGAGTGGTTAAACATTCTCAACAGCAAAGGGGAAAGCGTCTGCGCAAATTTTTTATAAAATTCAATTCCGAACCCGTCTGGGCCGGGTGCCTTCCCACCCGGGAAAGATTTAATAGCATCTAGTATTTCAGCGATTGTTATGTCAGCATTCAAAGCTGTCTGCTCTGCACACCCTAACTTTGGAAGATGTAATGAATGAAGAAAATTACTTAATGCTGAGGGATCAGAGCAGCCCTTCGATTTGTATAATTCTTTGTAAAATTCTTTAAATGTATTGTTGATTTCAGTGGGATTTGTTAAAAAAACACCCTCTTTGTTTTTAATTTTATGAATTGCTCTACTGGCTTGAAGCCCTCTTAGCTGGCGAGATAGCAATTTGTCTGGTTTATCGCCAAGTTCAAATTGTTTTTGCTTAACTTTTAATAACATGTTATTAACTTGGTTTGAAAGAATTGAATTATATTCCAATTTGAGTGCTGCAATTTCATTAAACAAATCTGAATCTGTAGAATCTCTGTATGCATCTTCTAACTGAGAAAGACGATTATCAATTTCTGAGAGACGTTTCTCTCTTTGTTTTTTAAGACTGGATTCGTAAGAAATAATATGTCCTCTCAGGACAGACTTTAGAGTTTCCCATAATATTGAATCCGAAACCTCGCCCGTGTCATTAAATTTGAGAAACTCAGCAAGCAACTCTGTTAAATGCTCACAGAACCCAGAGTCCAAAAGCAGGGTAGGGTTAAACCGCCAATTATAGCTGGGCCTAATTTCTGACAGATCTAGGGAAAGTGTCACTGCTGAATGGTCAGAAATTATTCTATTATGATGTTTGATTGATTTAACACATGAAATTATTTTAGAGTCGATTAAAAAGAAATCTATCCTAGAGTATGATTTGTGAACCTGCGAAAAAAAAGTGTACTGCTTGTCTGTTGAATATTTTAATCTCCAGATATCAACAAGGTCAAGGGAAGCCATCAGATCATTAAGAACAATGGCAGAATTAGTCAAGGATATATCAGCGCGTGAAGGAAATCTGTCTAAAACAGGGTCTAATACTAAGTTGAAATCGCCACCTATTATCAGATGTGTGTTTACAGTGGTTGGCAAAAGTCTCTTGCAAAAATAATATGTCAGCAGCTATAGACTTTAAATAAGAGAAAACTTTGGCTCTTTTAATCTGATTATTTAATCCCCGGACATTCCAGCTGGCAAGGGTGACGCTGCCAACTTTAGATAAAGACCTACTACAAGTCATAATGTATAATATTTATGTATAATGTAGTGGCTGCTGTAAATGAATTTGGAGAGATACTAGCCAGTGAAGGAGGTACACAGACACAACACACTACATACACAATGAAGAAAAAAGACACCACCCACCCCTCCCTTTTCAACAGCTTCCCCAAATGAAGCCGGGAAAAAAACCCCATACGAACAGTGGAGCTGCTGGGCAGCATAAGGAGTGAAAGAAAAACCTATCTATCAAAGTAACCTCAAATAGAGAAACGGGGACTCCCTCGCAGCCTCCATCCGAAAAATATAAGGAAAGCAATTGCTCAATGAACCTGAGCTACGAATTTAGAACTCTATTAACAGATATAAAACTGTTTATAAAATTATTTTAAAAACTATTTAGACAAATATGTCGGTCTCAACATTCACATGCAAACAAGGGCATTAATGACTACATGTATAACGTAATCCAATAACAGACCATGTACGATCTATAAATGTCTTTTTTTTTTTTTTTTTTTTTTTTTTTTCTTTTCTCCGTATGAGACTATACTCACAACATCCTATAAAGGCCAGTAAACAAAGAGTTTAAGTCCTTCAGCAATGGTCACAGCACGGAGAAACAGTCCTGAACTGCAGATCAAGAAGGGTCTTGCTCTACGATGGACTTCACAAACTCTTCAGCCTCCGGCACCGAGCCGAAGATTTTCTTTTTATTGTCCTGGGTGACAATAAGACGTGCGGGGAAGAGCAATCCAAATCGGACACCGGCCTCCTTTAGCTTCTTTTTCACTCCGTCGAACGCCCTCCGCTGAGAAAGTACCTCTGCCGTAAAGTCCGGAAAGATGGAGATGAGTACTCCGTCAAATTTTAAAGGGGCATGTTGCCGCGCGAGTCGCAGTATCGTCTCTTTGACCGGATAATGATGTATCCTCGCGATCATGATTCGGGGACGTCCTCCTCTTGATGGTAAAGGCCCGGTGCGATGTGCACGGTCAACTTTAATCCGTTCGGGAAAGTTCTCAGTACCCAGAAGTTTTGGGATGAGTTGTTCCACAAACTCGGTTGGACGGCCAGCCTCCAAGTTCTCAGGTAACCCCACGATCTTAATATTCGCTCGCCGAGAACGACCCTCGAGATCGTCCAATTTAGCACGCAGGGCCTTGTTAACTGCAAGAATTTCCTGGCAAGAGGCCTCCAGGTCAGAAATGCGGGCTTCATGCTCAGCTTTGGCACCCTCAAGGTCAGCAATACGCGAGGTGGTTTCAGACAGTGTCGTTTGCAGCTGAGATAAAGTAGCTTCCAGCGAATTAAATCTGTCATTCATACTATTACTCATAGTTTGAATCGCCGATAGAATGACAGATGAATCTGTGGCCGCGTGAGTATCGCCATCCGCCTCGCTTTCATTAGACGGCGGTTTCTCGGCCGGCTGTTTACCTGAGGAAGTTGGCGAATCGCCTTTCTTGAGTTTAGCCTTCTTCATTTCACTACTATATAGTAGCGAGCAAACTTTCACGATGAAAATAGAAGAAAAAACAAATTTGTCGAGGCTTTGAGGGAGCACTCTAAATTTACGTCCACACCATGTGGTGCTCTCTAGCGCGCCCCCCCGAAATTGCTTAGTTTTAGTTTAGTTTTTATTAGTTACAGTGTTAGTTTTAGTTTTTTTTTTTTTTTTTGTAAATTAGGATATTTGTCAGGTGCATGAATCAAAATCACCAGAATAAGTATTGTATAATAAAAACTCAACCAAAGATACATTTTGAAACATGTATTCAGAGGACACATGAACACCCATCCTCAAATTGAAATACAACAGCCCACAAGATAACAGCCCTAAGTACAATATTTGTGCAATGCTGCTTCTGAGGTTAGATACACAGTGTGCAGAGTACAAATTAACATAGCCAACAGACTAAAGACACACATAAACATAAAAACAAACATGCTTTTCAACCAGGAGTCCCAGGGAGCTCAATCTAAGAAATCATGAACAACCTGACAACCTTTGCATTATGAATAAATGAACGAACTTAAATTTCAGCTTTTTGAAATTGTGTGTGTAAACAGAAATGGGTGAACTTCAGTCAAGCAACAATTTGTTGTTAATCTTGAGGAAAATGCACTGCTCAAGAGATGTGGTTGTTCTGTTTCTAAGGCTAGCTTGTCCAGGTACTCTTGGTTTGCCTTTTTGTGTGAGCTTTTCAAATGGACTTTCAGATTCGTGGGGTTTTTCCCCTTGAGAAGTATTCCACATATTGTATCACCTGCTTCTACAACAAGGCACTTACTTTTATTTTTGACACTGTCATAATCAAAGAAATCCCAAATAGGACTCTGCCGCTTTCTTCCAACTTTCGCTGCAGCCATCACGCTAGCCAGCGGCGTCGCGGACAGACTATGGATACGTGATGTCACAGACTACGTGGTGCCATACGGGTCAAACACCTGGCTTAAAACTGGCAGCATGAAGTAAATAGATTTTAATTCAACCCAAAAGGCTTATGTATTTACAAAGACGAAAACGAAGGACGTTTTTGCTATAATATTAGTTCAAGTTCGTTTTGTATACACACAAAACAGTTTCAGTTAGTTTTCGTTTTTTTTTAAACTCTCGTTGTTATTTTTATTTCAGTTAACGAAAATGCTTTTTCAATTCTAGTTTTAGTTTTTTCGTTCATTTTCGTTAACTATAATAACCTTGCTACACAAAAGTTACAAATGTATGCAAAGGTTGAAAATCAGCTAAATTACCCATTAAGACAGGGGTCAGCACAGAGTGTCCGGTGTCCTACAGAGTTTTGCTCCAACCGTAATCAAACACACCAAGGTCTTAATACTGTAGGTTTACTTCAAACTTCCAGGCAGCTGTGTTGAGGCAAGTTGGAGCTAAACTCTGCAGGACACCGGCCCTCCAGGATCAAGTTTGGTGACCCCTGCATTAAGATGTGAGCTATTTATCCAAGTTGCGAGGTTTCACTTGATAACATTAACTACATTAGTTAACATGAACTGATGATGAACAACTAGAACAAATAAAACTGTTGCACTAAATCTGGTCAAATGTTACACATTGCTATTTGCACTGTGGTTATAAAATGCATCTATGAAAAACAATATATTTCTACATAATATAAAACACTTTTTTTAATAAGGCATCGACATATGATAGATAAAACAAACAGTGCAGCACAAAATGTTTACAATATTTGCACCTGGTGTGTAAAATGATGTGCGTGAAGCAACACAGAGTCACAGAACACAGTGCTTCGCATTAAAAAGTTCAAATCACAAAGGGAACAGATAGTGATGGGTGGTGTATTATATCTGTGCAACAGTTTATTGAGCCATTAATGAAACATTAATTCATGCGTTTATGACCTCAAGGTTAGATTATTGTAATGCTTTATTGGATGGTTGTTCAGCACGTCTAATAAAACTCCAGCTGGTCCAAAATGCAGCAGCTAGAGTTCTTACTAGAACCAAAAAGTATGATCATATTAGCCCGGTTCTGTCAACACTGCACTGGCTCCTTATTAAAGATCGTATAGATTTTAAAATCTTGCTAATTACTTATAAAGCCCTGAATGGTTTAGCTCCTTAGTACCTGCACGAGCTTTTATCACATTATAGTCCCTCACGTCCGCTGCATTCTCAAAACTCTGGCAATTTGATAATACCTAGAATATCAAAATCAACTGTGGGCGGCAGATCATTTTCTTATCTAGTGCCCAAACTCTGGAACAATCTACCCAACACTGTTTGGGACGCAGACACACTCTGTCAGTTTAAATCTAGATTAAAGACCCATCTCTTTAACCTTGCTTACACATAACACATCAACATATTCTTATCATTTCAAATCCATTAAAGGATTGTTAGGCTGCAATAATTAGGTCAACCGGAACCGGGAACACTTCCCATAACACCCGATGTACTCAGTGCATCGTCAGAAGAATGGCATCTACGCTAATATTTTCTAATAGTTTCTTTCTTATTCCAAGGTCACCTTAACCACCAGATCCAGTCCGTATCCAGATCAGATGGTCACTGCATGAATGTCAGCGGAGACCCCATCAACTAGATGAGCCCCAGAGATGGATCCCCAGTGAAGACCTCACCACCTAGACGGCCGTCGGCACAAGACCACGGGAACCTGGTGAGTCCTCTGTGTCTGGCCAGAGGAGAACTGGCCCCCCGACTGAGCCTGGTTTCTCCCAAGGTTTTTTCTCCATTCTGTCACCGATGGAGTTTTGGTTCCTTGCTATTGTCACCTCTGGCTTGCTTAGTTGGGGACACTTTATCTTCAAACGATATTGTATACTATTTGAACTGAACTGAGCTAGATGATGACATCATTGAATCCAATGATGAACTGCCTTTACCTGAAAATTGAGTGTTTACTGTTGCCCTTTTGCATTATTGATGCACTATTTCCTATTTAATACTGTACAGCCGCTTTGTCACAATTCTGTATTGTTAAAAGCTGTATATAAATAAAGGTGACTTGACTTGACTTATGGTTTATAGATTTATAGATTAAACACAGAAGTTAGACTAACTTAGTTTGATTTAGACTGATTGAGAACACCTTCAATTACATTTATGTTATTCAGTTTATTTGTGAAATGATTGGATTGAACATGCTTATTGAAATTTAATTTTTATTTTTCAGTTTTAAGTTATGATTCTTCTGTTACTCATTTGCATTTCTGAAAACTTATGAATACATTTGTAACTTCTCCAACCCACCCCGTCTGACGTGGATTCGATTTTGCATCACTGACAGACGCAGCAGAGAAAAGTGTTTACATGAACTTTATTGTACTTTAGTTATTGACTTAAATATTCATCTGTACCTCACATTAAGCTATCGAATACCTTCAGAAGACTTGGAATATTGTGCACAAAACATTGTGCTTTTAGTGCTTGTATGTCTTTTGTGTGGCTTAACAGTAACACAGAACAGTAACACAATATCAGATTTAGATCAGCCCTGTCTGAGCAATATACCTGCAAGGAATAGTAGTATCAGAACTGATACCCGATATGAGTCCCCAATTTAAAGCTTGATGAAAAAAAAAAAACTCTTCATTATTCTAAAAACAAGATCTAACAATTGCAAAACTTTTCTTTGACCATTCGAATACACAAATAAATACATAAATATTTGAAAACAAAAAAAGTCTAATAGTCTAGAAACTAGAGTGACACTCAGTCCTAAAGCTCAGAAGAACAGAAACGTCCCACAGAGCAGAAGAGCAAAACCTCACTAGATCATGATTTTCAGTTTACAAATACAGAGTGTGCAATTAAAAGCCTCAAGATCTTTCAGAAGGAGTGAGAGAAAACTGGCTTGTGAAACTGAATGTTTTTGATCATCTGGAGACTCACAGACCTGCTGTAGAGAAACAGTGATAGAGTGAATCTGAGCTTGATGGCAATTCAACTACAGTGCATCTAAACTGTTTTCCTAGAATTAGTGTTGCACGATTTACTGGTACTAAAGTGGTATCGTGATACCCTGCAGGTACCCTGCTTTACTAGTACCAGTACTTTAAGAAAGCATTTTGATAAGAGCCGTATTAACACTGTTTATTTAGGGTTCTATGATTAAAGTGAATCAGAAAACATGGACGGAATCGGAGGATCCAGTCTTAAAAACAGAGTTTACTGTAACACGGAATATTACAGATTTTGCCTATTTAAATATGTATCCTGCACATTCTGCACATCTCTGTATTAATGAATGGATGCACAGTTTACTACACACATACTGAAGCGCATGTGACACTCACAGAGTTTTCAGCCTCTGACGCCTCAATATATGAGTACATAAATACATAAACGTAGTCTCTAGAACTGCTGTGAGAGTCAGTTCATGAGCATTTTACCATTAATTTTGAGAAAACCCATTCTCATATCATATACAAACAGAAACATGACGGCAGCAACCCGTCAAAATAAAAGTTCAGACGGAAATATTGCTTAATGTAATGATAATACTACTACTAAAAAGAAAAATATTATTAAAGCAATATTTAAGAAATATTTAAAAGAAACAAATGGAATGCAGAAAACGAAAAGAAAACAGATTCACAGAATTTGATCAAAATAGAACTCTACCAAAAAGTATTTTATAGGGCCTTAAAATGTAATTTCTGTTAAACTTTTAATTGCTGTTAAATTGTATACGTTTCATTATTTCATTTAATTAGCCATGTATTTCCAAATGAATTTGGAAAAAAATAAAACAGAATTTGGGAATAAAACAAATTTCATAGGGCCCTATTTACTTTATTTGTGTCCTTGTTTTATTGCATTTGTCCTTTAGTTTGTTATTTTATTATTTTTTTTTTTAAGGGGGATGAAATGCTTTTTTTAAATAAATAAAATAACTATAACCTCCATTTCGATCATCTATTATTCATTTACTTTACCTCTCATTCTGTGGTTTTGTTGTAGTTCAGTAGTAGTATTGAGATATTTTAGTTCGGTATCGTATCAGACTCAACATTTTTGTATCATCACAACAATACCTAGAAGTGTCCATAAAAATTGTGCATGTTAATGATCAAGGTAAACCATACTCCAGAATAACAGCACAACTAAACTGTGTTGACAGTCATCGTTCACTCAACAGCTCATTCACAAATTGGTCCAGCTGGGGCTCAACACCTGCAGAGTCTCCAGGACCAGCAGACTGAAGGACAAATTCATCCATCAGGAAACTACCTCTTCTGACAGTTTAAATAAAGACTGCTCTCTGAGCTCTTTGTCACTTTAAACAGACTGATAAACTCTTTTTGCACTACACTCATTATATCTGCACTGTTTATTTCACTGGTTTGCACTTCATCTGCCATGTGCCTTGTGCTACTTTATCTATCTTTTTTGCATGTCCTTATTTGTATATTTGTATAGTTGTATTTTGTATTATATTGAATCTGTATTTATTTGTATTTTTACATTTTACTGTTAGTGTTTAGTGTTATCTGTATGGACTAAGGGTCTGAAAGTAATGCAGTTTCAATTCTCTGTATGTATGTGCTGTACATGTGGCAGAATTGACAATAAAGCAGACTTGGACTTTGATTTTGACTTTTTACATCATTTATTTTTAAGTTTTTATTTCATTTAGATGTTGTAGTTTCATGAATCTCTAGTATGTAAAAAACACAAAAATTCCTTGTGTGTTTGCGCACATTTAATTCTGATTCTGATCATTGCACATTATGATTGTCCATTCACTTATAGCTAAAAAAAATGTAATTCATTCACTTATTTAATATTATTTCATCACGTCTCACCTCAGTGTCTTGAGTTGACAGTTTGGATCCTGTAGTAAATCACTGAGCTCCTTCACTCCTGATTGTCCAGGATCATTTCCTGTGAGATCCAGCTCTATCAGGTGTGAAGGGTTTGATCTCAGAGCTGAAGCCAGAGCTTTATAACCTTCTTCAGTGATACTGCAGTCTGAAAGTCTAGAACCAGAATGAAAATGTCAATCAGATGATTAATCATTTATTCTAGAAATGACCTAAACAATGTAAATGCCTAAATGGAATTAGATTTTGTTCATTATACAAATGAACAAATGAGACTGAACACCTGAAATGTAACTTTTTTTATTTTCAATAAAATCAGTGTAATATATTTTTGTTCTATAGAAGACAGACTCTAAGAACCTGAAGTCAATGTCCCTGATCTGTATCTATACAGACTGTATCCATGTATCCAAGCTAGGGATGCACCATGGGTGCAGGACACTATAGTTCATTTATAAAAGTAAGGAGAGCAAAATAAAGTAAACTGTGACATATTACAGAACTTTTCATACAGTGGACTACCAGTAAAGTTGATAAACATTTGTGACCAAACATTATTCAGACCAAGTCTGTAAAAAACTGAAGTTCAGGTTTATAAATGAACTATAGTGTCCTGCACCCACTAGTAAAAAATATCAAAAAATTACATCTGGTGTTTGATTAATTTCTGGGTTTGACTCTATATCCTTCAGTTATTTTCACAATTAATTATGCCCGTTAAAATTTATTTTCAACGTTTCACTTTCACTCGTCTTTTTTTTTTTTTTTTTTTTTTTTTTTGCTCTATGGTATGTTATCTTTAATTTAATAGCATTAGATCTGCTCCATTGCAGCGTTCAGTGCTGAAATAACGCGTTTTGCTGTAATAATGCAGGCAATCACTCTGATATTTTGTTGTGTTTTGTTTCAACTGAAAAGTGCTGTGATTTATATTCCAAAGCGACTGATATAATGCAGAAACAGAATGCAGAATGGAACATTTCACACAGGCTGCTATAGTTTCACTTTCGCCATGAAGTCGTGTATGCAAACGTTGACAATGACTGATGTTTATAGTGAATGCCACTATAAATAATTTTATATTTACTATTTAGTTTTAATCTAAATGATGCATGCTGAGCGAACATAAACAAAGATCATGCAACAGAAGATCACGCAACTCTCTCTCTCTCTCTCTCTCTCTCTCTCTCTCTGTGCGCATGCGTTGAGTGAGTCTGTACGGGAGTAGGGTGTGCTAGTGCGAGTGGGTGGATCTAGTATTTTTTTCTTTTTTCTTTCCCTCTTTTTAGTCAGCTAGCTGTTTGATTGTCTCTATAGGTGGTGTACCGCGGGTGGTGCGGTTCTAAACGCCGGGATGGCGGCAGCTCCCGTGCAGGGAACACCACCTGCTCTCTCACTCCGTAATGGGTGCAGGTGTGTGTCAGACCCTGGTGTTATGGTCGAGGAGTTGCTCTTAGTTAGTTTAATGACGTTATCATTAAAGAATTAACGAGATTCGGTAAGATTGCAAGCCCCATTAAAATGATTCCGTTAGGTTGCAAAAATCCCGCGCTTAAACATGTGCTCTCTTTTAGACGTGTAGTCTACATGTTTCTAACTTCATCAGAGCGCATTTTTGTTTGTGAATATGTATGCTCCTAATTCTGGCCCTGAAAGAGTTAAGCTTTTCACCAAGCTGAAACAGTTTTTAAGGCAAAACCAGAATGAAGATTTTATTGTTTTTTTTTTTTTTGGGGGGGTGAAAGTGGTGGGAAGTGGGGAAAGCACATATAAAATTGTTTTGTCAGCAATATGCTTCTTTTTCCATTTTATGTTTAAAAAAGACATTCATCATTTCATCATCATTTTTTTATTCCTTTCATGAAAATGCATTATTTGTACAAAGCACATACAATTCATTCATTTCACAATTCACAAAATAACATTAGAGCAACTGGAGAAAGAAATTACTGCTGTTGAAAGAAATATGACTATTAATAATGCTGTTGAATTACAAGAAATGTGGACTGAAAAGAAACTTTCCTTAAGTTCTGTTTTAAACGAAAAAGTTAAGGGAGCACTTATTAGGAGCAGGTTTTTAACAGTGAGAGACATGGATGCACCTTCTTCTTTTTTCTTTAATTTGGAGCGCAAAGCTGCTCAGGAAAAACAAATGTACAGTTTAAAGGACAGTAGTGGGCGGATCACTTCTGACCCAGTGGAGATGCGTAGACTGGCTGTAGATTTTTACTCTACTCTTTTTGCTGCTGATAATTCAGATGGACATTGTAGAAAATAACTTTTACAGGATCTCCCTGTTCTAACCTCAGAGCAGAAGAACCTTTTGGAAAAGAGACTTCCTTTTGATGAAGTGACTGCCTCTGTGATGGAACTTTCTTTAGGCCGTACGCCCGGAATTGATGGTCTTCCGACGGAGTTCTATCAAAGCTTGTGGACTGTCAACGGGAGTGACTTTTTTAAAGTTCTTCAGGAATCAATTAATGAAGGAAGTCTTCCTAAGAGTTGCCAGTGCACAGTTTTAACTTTGCTTCCAAAAAAAGGAGACCTAACCTTATTAAAGCACTGGAGGCCTGTAGCACTTTTATGCTCGGAGTACAAGATTCTCTCTAAATGCTTGGCCAAAAGACTAAATAATGTACTGCAAAAAATTATACATAATGATCAGTCATACTGTGTAAAGGGTAGATCTATTGCAGACAATTTGAATTTGGTGAGAGATCTTTTTGACTTTGCTTCTTTGAATAATGTTAATGTGGGAGTCTTGTCATTGGATCAAGAAAAGGCTTTTGATAGGGTTGATCATGTCTATCTATTTGAAACGCTTAAAGCCTTTGGTTTTGGAGATAATTTTATTTCATTAATTAGATTGCTCTATTCTGAAGCTACTTGTTTAATTAAAATGGCTGGTGGTCTCAGTGTTCCGATAAGGGTTCAAAGGGGTATCAGACAAGGCTGTCTTCTTTCAGGGCAGCTTTATAGTATTGTCATTGAACCTCTACTTTGTAAGTTAAGAAGAGAGTTAATGGGTCTACATTTTAATACATTAATGCCTCAGCAATCTGTTAAACTTTCTGCCTATGCAGATGATGTCACGGTTTTAATTAGAGGTGCTGGAGATGTTCATCGTTTAGAAGAAAGTTTAGAATGTTATTGTAAAGCCTCCTCTGCTAAAGTTAATTGGGCAAAAAGTGATGCTGTGTGGTGTGGAAAAGACAGTAAAGGTCCCTTGCTTCCAGGGGGATTGAAATGGGGAAGGGCAGGTTTAAAATACTTAGGGGTGTTTTTAGGATCTGATGATTATAAGAAACAAAATTGGGAGGGCCTAGTGGAGAAAGTGTGTGCTTGGCTGTCTCACTGGCATTGGCTGCTACCCCAGCTCTCATACAGGGGAAGAGTTCTGGTCTGTAATAATTTGGTTGCCTCCTCTCTGTGGCACAGAATGAGGGTGCTGGAGCCCCCAGTAGATTTAGTTAGAGACATTCAGCAACGAATGATAAACTTTTTTTGGTCAGGACAACACTGGCTAAAATCCCCAGTCCTTTACCTCCCTAGGCAAGATGGGCGTCAGGGGCTCATTGACATTAGATCACAAATTAAGGCCTTCAGACTCCAGACGGCTCAAAGGCTTCTTTACGGAGAGGATGTGAGTTGGTTTGGGGTTGCTTGTGCCCTTCTGAAAAGAGCAGGAAAGATGGGATACAATCGTCATTTGTTTTTAATGGACTGTAATCAATTGGACTTGAGTGGACTGACATCTTTTTACAAATCAGTGTTAAAATCATGGACACTAATCTTCATTGGCTAAAGGAGGAGCCTTTGCTTTTCAACCCAGCATTTGAGTTGGATATTTTTAATTCACTCTCTCTGAGAAAAGCTCTTCTTACTGCAAGCATCACCAAAGTAGGGCATCTAGCCTCCGAGGATGGCTGGGTGTCTGCAGAGATATTGGCTCTTAAGCTTGGTATAAGACCTGTTCGTGTTGCTCAAAGACTTGTAACCAAGGTGCAGGAACAGTTACCACAGTTTTTTCAGAATTGCAGTGCATCCCTGGTTGTACCTGGTGGAGAGGAAATATTATCCTTTCCAGAGTTGGAGGTTTCACCAGCAAATGGCGAGTTGTCAGAAACAGAGGGCAACATCTTGTCTTTTGCATCACCTAAGTCAGAACTTTTTTGTTCCGTTGGGAAGAAGAAACTATATGTGATGTGCGTAAAGGCTTTTCATTGTCATACTTTGGAGAATGTAAAAGAGTCTAAGTGGTTAGACTTTTTTGGATCAGACTTTTCCCCTAGAGGTAGTTGGAGGACCTTGTACAAACCCCCTATTGAGAAACAGTCTGGAGACCTACAGTGGCGGATTGTGCATGGTATAATAGCTATGAACAGACACAGAGCACACATTGATCCACAGGTTGGGGAGGGTTGCCCTTTCTGTGGACAGTCAGAAACAGTTTTTCATCTCTTTTCTGAATGTGACAGGCTTGTCCCCCTTTTTTGTTTTTTAGAAGAATGCTGCAGAAAATTAGGAGAGGTTTTTACTAGAGCATTCTATCTATGGTCCTAAATATAAACATTTCAAAAGGGAGACACATGTATTAGTAAATTTTGTTTTTGGCCAAGCAAAGTTGGCTATTTGGTTGTCTCGGAAAAACAAGACTGTTGGAATGGGACAGACTGATGTTATACTGATTTTTAGGGGTTTGATTAAATCACGTTTAAATGTTGAATTTGCTTTTTATAATTTAATAATGGACCTGGAGACTTTTAAATATAGGCTGGGAATTAAGAACTGTTTATGTGAAGTTGATTGTGATGGCTGTTTGAATATTAATGTTTGAATTTTTTTTTTTTTTTTTCTTTTTTTTTCTTTTTATGTCTCTCTTTTTGGATTTTTCTATTTGTGTTGTACTTTTTGATTTGGGAAGGAAAAAGAAAAAAAAAAAAAAAAACATTATTTTCTGGTGATTAAAGAGATGTTAAAGGTCAAGGTCTCTCTCTCTCTCTCTCTCTCTCTCTCTCTCTCTCTCCCCCTCCTACCGTTTAGTAACTCGTGCACTGTTTTACTTACTTGTTTTTGATAAATCCGAACAAACTACAAACTTCTACAAACTCTTGCGATGTCTGTGACAAAGTGATACTACCATGATAAGCTAAAAGCATTGATAGTTGTGTGTAAATATTGTCATACTAACACCTGTCTGAATAATTGTTGGTTGACTGTAATCCATTACATACCTTTCTATCAAAGTTATCTGACATTTTCAAGATGTATTTGTTTAGACACAGTTGAGTTATTGTCTTATTTTATTATAATTTTCTAAACTAGAGAAAATAAACTGTGATAATGTGAGAAATGTTTTAGGTGTCAGAATGAATTTTGGTTTGAATGTTTGAATCTATTTGATACATGAAGTTAACCAACTAACATTATACATATTCTTTTGGTTTCTGTACCAAATATATTAAAAAAAATGTAATGTACAAATGCAATGAAAATATTGGTATCATTACTCGGTATTGGCAAGTATAAAAAATAAAAGTATCGGTATTGGGCAAGTACTGAAAAAAGTGGTATCAGTGTATCCCTAATTCAAATGCATGTTATATTTACGTTATAGTTACTGTACTCATAAACATCCTTACTTGTTACATGTACAATTTTAACCTAAAACTGACAACAACAAATACTTTAGCCAGTGTTTCCCCTGCCATTATATTAGGGGGGCGCCCCACACCTTAAAGTTCATATTTTATTTATTTTATTTTCTCTATAGCACCATATCACAACAGAAGTTTAAGGTTACTGTTCCTATAGAACAGGTCTATACCTTGTTCTTTTATTAAACAAACTAAACAAACTTATGTTACTTATCTTATTTACATGACAGCATGTCATTTCTGTCTGTACATGGTTGCGCATTTACAATTCATTATTTCTTCAGTGTTTTAATTGTAGTATTAAATCCCCTTTATTTGCCAACTTATATATATATATATTAATTTTCAATAATTAAAAGATAAATTAAATTAATGTTTCATGCCTTAATTTGGTAAACAGAAAAATGTAAATACACAACACAGAATTTCTGAGGAGAAAAATTCATAAAGCTATTGTAAGAATAAATTAAGAATAAATAAGGAATAAATTTTATGCTTTCAAAGAAGCAGACATGCTAAAACAGAATTTTGGTACCAATTAAACATAAGGTTGAAAAACATTTCATAGGGCCCTAAACATATAATTTTTGTTAAACTTTTATTACATTTATGTTAAATTGTTTAAGTTTCATGATTGTAATTAATGATTTTAATTAGGTCTTAAAATTTGGAAAATAAATCCTCAGATAAATATCATCACATGACATATCACACAGTGTCATTATTTATTTAAGAAAAATACAGCCAAGAGGGAAAGGCCATGTGTGACAAAGTTAGGACACCCTATGAGTCAAATGCCTGTAGATCTACTTTTAGCAGCAACTTGAAGCATTCATTTTCTGTGTGACTTTATCAGTCTCTCACATCGTTCTGGAGGAATTTGGATCACTCTTCTTTTCAGTGTTGCTCCAGTTTATTGAGGTTTGTGGGCATTTGCTTATGCACAGCTCTCACCACAGCAACTGAGTCAGGATGAGCTCTGGACTTTGACTGGGCTATTGCAACACCTTGATTCTTTTCTTTTCAGCCATTCTGTTGTAGATTTGCTGCTGTGCTTGGGATCTTTGTCCTGTTGAATGACCCAATTTTGGCCCAACTTTAGACGTCCTCACATCGACTCTAGAATACTTTGATATACAGAGGAGTTAATGGCCAACTCAGTGAGTGTAAGGTGCCCAGGTCCTGTGACTACAAAACAAGCCCAAAATTTTCAGCCCTCCTTCAGCATGTGCGTCTTTTGGTATGAGGTGTTTGTGCTGATATGCTTTTTAGGTTTTTACCAAACTTGGTGCTGTGCATTATGGCCAAACATCTCCACTTCAGTCTCGTCTATTCAAAGGACATTATTCTAGAAGACTTGTGTTTTGTTCAGATGCAACTTTGCAGACCTAAACTGTGCTGCAATGTTTTTGTTTTTTTAGAGAGAAGAGGCTTTCTTCTGCCAAGCCTTCCAAACATGCTATTTTTGTCCCATATTTTTCTTATGGTATTGTCATGAACTTTTTGATTTAACATGTTAACTGAGGCCTGTAGAGTCTAAGGTGTAGTTCTTGGGTATCTGCCATTTCTCTGAGCTTTACACGGTCTGATCTTAGAATGAATTTTCTGGTACGTCCACTCCTGGAAGGAGAGGTGTCTGTTTTAAATGTCTCCCACTTGTGAATAAACTTTAAATTGTTTGGAAATGACCGTATTACTCTTCTCAGATTGATGGCAGCAACAACTGCTTCTCTAAGATGATTGCTGATGTCTTACTTCCTTGGCATTGTGTTAACACACACCTGAAGGCTCCAGACCAGCAAACTGCCAAAGCTTATGCTTTTATAGAGGCACTCAGACTTGCTGATGATCAGTTAATCAAAGGTATTTGATTAGCAGTGCCTGACTGTTATTTACCCTCTTAATTCCAATGTTAACAGTAAGGGTGTCCTAACTTTGTCACACATGGCTTTTCCATTTTGGCTTTATTTTTGTTCAGTAAATAATGACACAGTTTAATTTGTCATGTGTTGTTGTTCATCTGAGGTTTTATTTTCGAAATTTTAAGACCAGCCAAGGACCAGTTTTATTTAATGATGTCCTGAAACGGAAAACCATGGAACGCAATAGGGTGTCCTAACTTTTTCACATGACTGTACGTCTGGTTTTCACCTTATGTTTTTGTTGAGCTCAATTTTTATCTATTGTCACACAACTTACCTCAGTATCTCCAAATGACACTTCATATTTTCCAGTCCAGCACAGAGTAGCTTCATTCCTGAATCCTGTAGATTATTATTGCTCATGTTCAGCTCTTTCAGACTGGTATCTGATCCAAGAACTGTAGCCAGAGCTGAACAGCTTTTGTCTGTTAAGCCACAATCATTTAGCCTATGAGGGAAATAAGATTACACAAAAATTAGAAATTACATTTTTTTTTTTTTTATCATTTTCCAAAACAGCAACATTTTTCACAAAATTGTATATTTTTTCTAATTTCTTATGCAATTTCTAGAACTAAAAAAAAAAAATAATTTTCCAGGTTTTCCTGGATGCACTGGAACCCTAGATACATGTATTTTTCAGATGAAAGCCAAAAATGATTAACTTACAGAGCTCTTTTGGAGGTTTTGATGACTGCCAATAATCTAATGAGACACTCGTCTGATTTCTGAAATTTTTGAAGCTCAAACTCCTCCAGCTCCTCTCTGATGTCAACAACACAAAGGCCAAAGCAGACCACTGGGCAGGTGAAAGATCAGCAGATGAGAGACTTCCTTTGCTAAGGTGGGTCTGAATGTCTTTCACCAAAGTTTGATCATTCAGTTCATTCAGACAGTAGAAGAGATTGATGGATCTCTCTGGAGACAGATTAGTTTCAAATTTCTGCTTGATGTACTGAACTATTTCCTTTTTGCTCTGGTCATTTCCATCCTGCTGTGTCAACAGACCCTGTAAGAGTCGCTGATTGGACTGGAGTGACAAACCAAGGAGGAATCGAAGAAAAAGGTCCAGGTGTCCATTATCACTCTCTAGTGCTTTGTCCACTGCAGTCTTGAGCAAATCAATCATGGTTTCACTTTTGTTTTCCTGTTCTGTAGACTCATGAACAAATATACTTCTCTTCTTTATGTCTAGAAACAGATGTGCATAAAGGGCTGCAATAAACTCTTGAATGCTCAAGTGAACAAAGCAGTACATGGTACCAAGAACAATCCCTGTTTCCTCCTTAAAGATCTGGGTACACATGCCTGAATACACTGATGCCTTATTGACATCAATACCACAGGCTTCCAGGTCTGATTCATAGAAGATCACATTGTTTCTTTCCAGTTGATGAAATGCCAGTTTCCCCAGTGAAAGCATTGCGTCTTTATCCCAGGAAACATCTGGTCTGTATTCTCCATCATACTTTCGTCTGCTCTGCATGATCTGAAAGCAAAGAAAGTGTGTGTACATCTGTGTCAGAGTCTTAGGAGTGTCTTCAGTATTTGACTCCTGCAGTGTTTTGGAGGCGTCATCAGCCTGATTATTTTTTACAACATTATTTCTTTTTGCCTCTAAAATGTTCTGGAGAACAGTGGCTGAAATCCAGCAGAAGACTGGGATGTGGCACATAATAAAGAGACTCTTTGATTGTTTAACATGATCAATGATTTCTTTGGCCAGATTCTCATCCGTGATTCTTTTTCTGAAGTACTCCTCCTTTTGTGCATCATTGAATCCTCGTACCTCTGTCAGACGGTCGATACAATCAGGAGGAATCTTACTGGCAGCTGCTGGTCTGGTGGTGATCCAGATGAGAGCAGAAGGAAGCAGATTTCCCTTGATGAGGTTTGTTAGAAGAACATCCAGAGAGGCTGGTGATGAAACATCAGACCACTTCTCATTACCATAAAATTTCAAAGGAAGACGACATTCATCCAAACCATCAAGTATGAACAGAATTTTAAAATTATTCCTCCTTTCAAGGTTTAGTCTTTTTGTCTCTGGAAAAAACTGATTTATAAGGTCCATCAAACTTAGTTTTTCTTGCTCCTTTAAGTTCATTTCTCTAAATGGAAGAGGAAATATGAAGCTGATATCTTGATTTTCTTTTCCTTCAGCCCAATCCAGAACAAACTTTTGTACAGAGACTGATTTTCCGATGCCAGCAACTCCTTTTGTCAGTACAGTTTTGATCTGCTTGTCTTGTTCAGGTGCTTCAAACAAATTTTTGCATTCAACCTGTATTTCTTGTGATTCATGACGCCTCGAAGCAACTTCAATCTGTCTTACCTCATGTTCAGTATTGACCTGTTCACTACAACCCTGAGTGATATAGAGATCTGTGTAGATGTTATTCAGAAGTGAAGCATCTCCTTGTTTTGCAATTCCTTCAAACACACATTGATACTTCTTCTTTAGACTACACTTTAGCTGATGAATGAAGACCAGCACATCTAAACAGAAACAAAAATAGACATATTTTAATCTTATTTTCTAAGTCATTTATAAGTGACAGTCTGACAGATTGTCATGAGTCTCTTACCTTCTAAAGTATCAGCAGCTTCATCTTGCTTCATCTCTCTCAGGAAGTAGAGTGTGAGATCAAGAGCTGCTTCTTTGATACTGCATTTTTTCTCATTAAAATCCTTTACAAAGTATTGCAAGTCCTCTTTTTGCAATATTTTCTTAAACTTGTCTAGTTCTTCCTTCAGAAATGTGAATATTTTGCTCTCTAGATCCTACAAAGCAAGGCAAAAATGAATGAATGACCCCACAATTGGTCAAAACTATTTATTCAATAATTAAAAAAATATTTGTAAAAAAATCTATTTGAAACTACGAAGTGCCACCTTAAAAAAAAAAAAATCTAAGATTATGAGATTAAACTCGTAATATTTCCAGAATAAACTCGAAACTACGAGAAAAAAGTCGAAATGTTACGAGAATAAAGTCGAAATGTTACGAGAAAAAGTCAAAATATTTCGACTTTATTCTCTAAATATTTCGACTTTTTCTCGTAACATTTCGACTTTTTTTCTCGTAACATTTCGACTTTTTTCTCGTAACAGTTCGACTTTTTTCTCGTAACATTTCGACTTTATTCTCTGAAATTGCCTCTTTTGTGCAGTCTGAAGTGGTCGACTCCACGGATATTGGTGGTTACATCTGCGTGCTATTCGAAGAGGATATGTTGTTTCTCAAGAAACTTTAGCCGCTTTTCCACTATCGGGCCGAACCGTTCTCTTCGCTTAACCGTTCTGTGCCGATCCGGGCCAGTCATCACGGATACGGTTTAATTTTCCACTGTTGTGCTGATAACGGAACTCTTCGGAATGAAAATAAAAATGTGTCAGTCGTTGCCTTGGTAACGCAATTGTAATATAAACAGAGATATGATCAGATATTTCTGTTTTTGGGACTTTGTTACATAACAGAAAAAAGGACACAACATAAACAACGCAAAAAATAAAATAAACAGAAGGCAACAACAGGTATAAGGTTACCAACTAATGCTGAGGGGATATGCATGCTAACGGAGATGGACAGCGTTCTAAGAACAGTTCGGCACGACAGTGTAAAAACGGCTTATGAGGATGATCATCAAATAAAGCAATCGGTCCTGAAAGAGTTGAACACCGGCGCGCTCGACGTCTCCAACGTCGCCAGTACTTCAGCCGGGGTCCCAACGCATTGTGGCATATGGATTCATATGATAAACTCAAGCCGTACGGCATTGCAATTAATGGTTGCATTGACAGCTTCAGTCGGTTTGTGTTGTGGGTGGAAGCGTACAATGCATTCACGTAAAATACGACTTTATTTTCGTAATTTTGACTTTATTTCTTAAAATACTACGATTTTAATCTCGTATTACTACGAGTTTATTCTCAAAATATTTCGACTTTTTTCTCGTAACATTTCGACTTTATTCTCGTAAGATTTCGACTTTTTTTCTCGTAACATTTCAACTTTATTCTCATAAGATTTCGACTTTATTCTCGTAGTTTCGAGTTTATTCGCGAAATATTAGGAGTTTAATCTCGTAATCATAGATTTATTTTTTTTTTTTTAAGGTGGCATTAAAACGCCGTCGTATGAAACAAATGTTAAATAGCTGTCAGTATAATACATTCTTTTTTATTTCATGGGTTCTTAAAAAAAAAAATGGTTAAGAAGAATTTTAAATAAAATTTCTCTTACACAGGGTTTCTGCAGGTTTTATGAGGGTAAATTTAAGACTTTTTAAAGACCTTTTTAAAACAAACTAAATAAAATTTAAGGGAAAAAAAATCAAAGGGAAAACAATACAGCAATATGTTCCCTAAGTATAGTTTGAGTTTCACTTTCACTTTCAAATTAGCAGCAATTCAGCACCTAGCAATTGTTTGTTATTAGTTCATTTGAGTTTTCCCTCTTTTCCTCACTTTCCTTTAGTTTTAAGCAGCTTGTAAACAGGGCCGCTGCTGGCCAAATGGGCGCCCTAAGCAGAATTGTATTGTTGTGCCCCCTCGCTCATTTTTTTTCAAAAAAACAAAACAAAACAAACAAACAAACACCTATTACACAGGGTCTAAATAGAACTTTAATAAAATATAAAAGTAAATTCATCAATTGCAATTAAATTGTATTATTTATAAATTACAACTGTAGATCTAGACAGTTACCTATGATTATTAGGCCTAATACAGTTGTCTAATTGATTATACAATTGCAAGTGTAACAACAACAATTATTAAGCCTTTGGCGCCCTTTGCAGGCATTTGTAATATGTAATGTACATAAATTATTTTCTATTAGCCCACATTATGTATCAGTGTTATTTCATGAAACCATAAGATTATTTTTAATTAACCGATCATTATTCCCTCATTGTTTTTATATCGGTTAATGCATTTTAAGCCATAGAAGATAGTAAGGCAGGCGCATTGGTGGTGGTAAAATTATTACTTACATTAAAACGTTATTAACGCCAACAGCAGAAAAGGTTTCTCAGGATTATAAACACACCTGTTTGTGCATATTCTGTGCTGGTACTGCTTGTAAAAGCGTCCTGTGCATTTTACTTTCACTTTAAATTAGCTGCATTAACGTAACGTAACAAACTTTTATTAACAAAACGAATAATAATACACCATGTTATATGCCTAGTATAAAATAATAAGTTTACACAAAGTTTAAATAGGTATAGAAAACTGAAAAACACTGTGTAACCAAATAAATAAGAAATTTTGAATGTTTATTAGCAAAATGAATAAGAAAGCTTGGAAGCACAGCATACACCTTGCACGCTTAATATAAATTTTAAAAATATACAGATTAAATAAATAAATATTAGCAAACATGGTGGAACAAAATAAATATGAAACTTCCACTATCACCTTAGATAAATGGCAGAAGTCAACAGGCTTTTCAAAATCCAAAACATTTTTAAAACAGGCGCTTTTGCATTTCGTTTTGAAACTCTTCCACCATAGTCTTGTCTTTCTAACCTCTCTCTTCTTTTCAGTCAGCTCCACTCACTTTACGTGATAAATGAAATCTGATCTGTGATGCGACTGTCGTTCGGTGCACTGCATTGAGCAGTTGCGTTCAGTTTTAATTGTATTGTCCGTTCTCTAACTAAACTAAATGATTTGTATTACTATTTCTTTATCACATAGATTTATTACTACTTCTGTAGCACAGAAATTACGCTTTTGCTTCACTTTAAAATGAAACGCATGAGGAAACATTCCCTCACGAATGTTTTTTTTTTTTTTTTCCATGTAACAAATACAGAACCCTTTAGACATACAACACATACAACAAAAAAAAAAAAATAAATAATAATATTAATAATAATAAAAATAATAAGTAAAGAATGTGACAATATTTAAATGTGCCAGATATATATGATCAATTAGACAAACAAACATATACTAACAATCAACATTATAAGTCCATTCAGATAACTCCTGTGTATATATTCATGCGTCTGTGATCCTGTGTGTGTATGGGGGTTGGGGGGTTGGGCATACAAATCAAATAGTATCTAACAGATTAACAAGAAACAATTATCAGAAATAATAATGACAATAATAACTATGACAACCAAAGCAACAACAACAACAACAATAATACTACTACTACTACTACTACTACTACTAATAATAATATTGATTTCATTTAGATTTGGAAAGGGTAGAGGACAATGAAGAGGGCAAGTAATAATAGTAATTTTAATAATAATATTTAATAATATTAAATAATATTACTAATATTAAATAATGTAATAATAATAATAAGAAGAAGAAATATATAGAAGATATATATATATATATACATACAGTGTTGGGCACGTACCTTTAAAAAAAGTAATTAGTTATAGTTACTAGTTACCTCTTACAAATAGTAACTGAGTTAGTAACAGAGTTACATCATTATAAAAGTAACTAATTACCAGGGAAAGTAACTACTGTGTTGCTTTAAAAAAAAAAAAAAAAAAAATTTTTTTAAATAAATAAATTAATATATTAAATAACTTGGATGACCCCAATATTAAATATGTTAAATGAATGAAATTTTAATGAAATTAATTACATTTTTAGTTTACTCACCTGACTAATATTAAACATCTGATATAATATTATAATTATAATTAGCATTCAACTTTAGCCATTAGTTTGTAATTTAGTGTTTCTATGAACGTCTTGTTACTACCACGAATTCTACTATTAATAACAATATTAAACACACTAAGGTTTAATGAGCTTCTGGGTTCACGAATATTAATGACGTTGTCTGCGTTCGCTCTAACTGATTTGCTGTAATCAAAACAGGGATGATAATAGGTGAGCGCCAGCCAATGAGATTGCTGTTTGCACATTAGTTCCGCCTACTACCGGAGAAACCAGCAGTTCTTAAAAGCTGAAGTATTCCAAAGGAGCGCCGTTGTTTTGAGAGGAAAATACAACAAAGAATATCGTTTACACGTAGCGCGTCAATTCTGCATGGTATAAGACTCTGTCGCTCTGTATCTTTCTTTGGGTGTGTGAGACAAAGTGACGGCTAGTCGTGTGCCTTCACACTAGAGTTTACAGCTCGTCAAATACAGGTACGCTGTGCATCCATTCAGATGAACTGAAAAATAAAATTATAATAATATTATAATAAATGATAGTAACGTCGTATTTTATTGGCAGAAATGGTAACGGCGTTGTAACGTAGAAAACAGTAATTCGTTTGATTACTCGTTACTGAAAAAAATACGCCGTTAGTAACGCCGTTATTCCCATCACTGTATATATATATATATATATATATATAAATTAAAAAATACATAAATCAATAATTATTAGGGTTGCCTCTGATCTCTCTGTGGCTATCACATACTTAGCACCTGACACATTTCATCAGGAGTGCCAGGAAATGATGCTGTGGGGCAACGGGGCCCAAAGCTTCCCAACCATCCCCAAAAACACCAGTCATCCCTGGCCTCTACCTAGATGCCTCACAGGCCTTATATGTCTGTTATTTATTTATTTGTGTTTTTTAAATGTGTTGGTGTTTAGATGTTTCGACTAGTTTGTGATGCATTAAAAAAGTGAGACGCGTAGGCAGCTCAGGCCTAGAACCCGGCCCACCCACATAGCCCACTTACCCTGACTATGTGTTTTTTTGTTTGTTTGTTTGTTTTGTTTTTTCTTTATGTAAATACATGTATTCTATATTAAACATTTTAATAGGCGTGTATGTATTTAAACTAATATGTGGGGTGCATTAAAACAGCGAGGAATGCAGGCCAGAACCAGCCAGGGCAAGAGATCCCGAAAGAGCGAGCTCAGGGGAGAAGGTGAGGACACACCAGCCCCACCACAGATCCACCCACCCATATATGTTACCCACAATAAATACATAAATAAATAAATAAATAAATAAATAAAATTAATTAATTAATACAAATAGTAGTTTAGGTGCAGATGAGTTGTTGTGGTCGGTCTCAGACAAAAAAATTAACAGATTATGACTGCTGGAGGGTAATTAGAGATGACCAGAAGGGGTGTGATTCTACTGTATTACTATTAAATGAACTGTATAGTCTTTCCATTGTGATATAATCAGTTAGTAGTTTCTTCCAGGATGCAATATGTATAGAATTTCTTGATTCCCAGTTCATGAGGATAGTTTTCTTAGCGATAGTCAGCGCCACTAGGAGTAACTGACTGTTTATGTTGTCTAAGTTGATTATGGATATATCTCCTAGCAAACAAAGTGATGGAGAAATTGGGATGTGACATCCATAGTGACGGATAGTGATTCAATGACATTTTCCCAAAAATGTTTAATTGGAGTACAATACCAAAGAGCGTGAGCATATGTGTCTGGGTTATTTTGGGTGCAATGTGAACATGTTTCTGAAGTGAATCCAATTTCAAACAATTTCTGTCTGGTTAGGTGAAATCTGTGGTGAAAGGTCAAGATTAAAGGTCCGAATGTTGATTTTTGATTGGATAGATGATCGGAGTTGTAGATATTCCAGAAAACTATTACTCCTGATGCCGTTTTTCTGGACCAAGTATGAAATGAGGCCAGATTATTACTATGAAAGATTTGTTTCAGCCCATGTGTGTAAGTTAAGTGGTTTCTTATTAATTCTTAAATCTGCGTTATTCCGAATGGGGGTGTATTTAGACGGTGCAGGAGGAGTGTCTGTGAAATTTTTTGGTGAAATTTCCACCAGGCTGTCAGAGCTGCTGCTATAGTTGGTGCTTTAAAACAGGAGTGTTTTTTGACTGTCTGACTACAGAACGGTAGATCTGAAGTTTGAATGTCCTTACAAATTGTTTGTTCAATGTCTAGCCATATGTTTACTGATGGGTTTGGGTGAATCCAATTGTATATATATTGAAGCTGATTAGCCAGAAAGTAGTGGTAGAAGTGTGGTGCTTCCAATCCTCCTTGTGTTTTTTGTTTCTGTAGGGTAGTCAATTTTATCCTTGGGGTCTTATTTTTCCAGTAAAATTTGGTGATGACTGAGTCTACAGATTTAAACCAGGTGAGGGTGGGTTGTATTGGGATCATTGAGAATAAGTAGTTTAGTTTAGGGAGTATAGTCATTTTAATTACTGATATTCTGCCCATAATGGATAGTGGCATCCAACATTGAAAATTGTCACTTATTTTTTTGAGTAATGGAGTGAAATTAGGACTAATTAGCTCTGACAGTCTGGGGGAAACATTAATGCCTAAATATATGATGTGATTGGTGCATAAACGGATAGGTGATGTCTGGGGTGTCACATCCAAGCTATTCTGATTTAATGAAAGAATAGATGATTTACTCCAGTTGACGGAGTATTCAGAAATATGAGAGAATGAATCAATAAGTTTAATTGTTTCCTGTAATGATGATTGAGGATCTTGTAAATACAGTAGTATGTCATCTGCGTAAAGACTGATTTTGTGCTGCATGTTTAATGTTTGAACTCCTTTAATGTAACTGTTTTGTCGGATGGCTGCTGCTAATGGTTCAATAAAAATGGTGAATAATGAGGGGGAGAGTGGGCATCCTTGTCTAGTCCCCCAGTGCAGTGTGAATCTACGTGATGTTAGTCCATTGGTGATGACAGTTGCTGAAGGTGATGTATATAAAATTTTAATCCAATTAATAAATGACTCACGAAAATTAATGCCACGATCATATAAATAAAGACTTTCTGCTCTAATTTAAGACCTTTCAAGGCCTTAATTCACAGAAAAGCGATTTAAGACTTTTTAAGACTTTTTAAGACCCGCGGAAACCCTGTTACACTCTTTTTCAATAAATTGTCAGAATTATTAATTATTTATGAAAATGTGTTTTATTACCTGGAAGATCTGCAGGAAACTGTTTGTAAAGTCCTTTTGGTTTCTGTTAGTCTGGAAATCTGGAACTAAGGTTTGATTTTGAAGTCTGCTGCTGAATAAAATAAATCAAAATACTGCTTTTTTGGGGAAAATATGACTAAAATCTCTTGTAAACATTTTTAGCAAAGAGAAAAACAATACTTTAATCAATTTATGAACTATAAAGCTTTATGATAATTATTCACTGATACACTTTCTGATACAGTTTATGTGTAAACAAAAATAAGAAACACATCAAATACCGTTTGGGTTGTGATGCTGTTTCTTCCCTGAAGTTTGGTACATCACCCTTTGACCGGTCAGTCTTCACAGACACAGATCTGGACACATGTGAGCCTGATCTTACACTAATGACACAGAGAGAAAAGAAACTTTAGTACAGGAGGTTCATCTGTGTTTTATATTGACACACATTCTCACTAGTCCTTCACAGAAACACTTGCAGAGTTTTAAAGATAGCAGTCATTCTTGTTTACAGACTCACATTTGTGTAACAAATTTTGCAAAGTATTTCTAATCTAACCGAAGAGAACATTTTCATTTTTGACTAAAATGGAGAGTAGAAATGTCAGCGCTACACAGTTCTGTTAGCATACTTCAATTAAAAAGGCCATATGATCCTATTCTAAAACTTCATTACTTTGTTTATTGGGTGTAACAATAACAGTAACAATGTCGTCGTAATAATTACCGTATCCGCTTGACCATGAGTCCAAGTCTGAGCTGAACGTTTCACAGTGGTAAGCTTTAATTTTGCAACTCTCTTAACTTTCAAATAAAATATCATAAAGTTATAATTTTTCTTCTTCACTGTAACAACTTTATGTCCTGATGTGCCAACATAAAATACAGTCATTAGGTGTGGTTTATTGTATTTTGTTTACAATTTATTTAGGTGTGTATAGCTCAGGTGTGTATTCACTGCAGCTCCATAAAATGTGCTGTACACAAGTTAACCTTTGAGTTGGACGGCTCAGGAACAGCGTGATAAATACATTTTAACCACTGATTCCAAACAAAGTGGGTTTGCTTTCGCATCCAAACACACAGCGTCTATGATCTTTGTAACTTTGAAGATGTTACACAAACAGATACATTAAACACTAAAGGAAAATGAAAACATTAAAAAGCATCATATGACCCCTTTAAATTATGTGTGCAATCATTTTTAATGTCTGAATACACATTTATGACCTAAAAACCAAAATCACTGATGTGGAATAATTTACTTTAATATCTACATACCCAGTGCTGAAGAGCGACTGTAAATTGGGTCAAGATTGTAAATGATGATTTTGCTTTCAGTTCTCAGATATTTATCATTTATTGGCTACTTTTTAAATATTTTAGGTTATTTTTTTAAATTAGGAAGTTATGGAGCTCTTAAGTTCTGCAAAGCATTTGTAAATATAAAACAAACTTTGTTAAGGTTTTGTTTTTTACAGCAAACATCTGAAGCTGCAGCAGTGTTTAAAATAATTCTCTTAAAACAGACTCAGTGTTACCTCTGTTTCTGTGAGAGACTCATCTCAGACTGAGAGTCCTTTCCTTGGTCTTCTGACAAACTGCAGATAAACTGCCAGTGATCAGCATTGGGTTGAGAAAACAATCTGCTGTTCGGTTTGACCTGAAGATGATGATCGTTAATGAGATGAATAAATATGTTGCGTTAGCAGCAACAGCAACAAAAACACTATATAAAATAAAGTGAGTTACAAACAAATGCACTGCCATGTAGAAAAACCAAATGGTCTTAATAGGTTGTCTGCAATCACATGATTCTGAGGATGTGCAAAATGCAGATGGAGGGCAGGAAGTGATTTTTCTCTATAGGACTCAATAGCAGAATCTCAATGACTATGTTTTCAGTTGTTTATGGAAATCGGTCAAACCAAGAAATTTCATTTCATATCATGTATGAAAATTTGCTGTTCATAAGGAGGAAAAGGCAAGAAATTGACTGAAAAAAAGCAGGGAAAAGTGGCTTGTAAACTTGCGTCTGCGGTCAGGAGGAGATAATGTTTGTGTGTGCAAATGGTTAATAAAAGATATAATAATATTAAGATATAAAGAAATATATAAATAGATACACTGTAAAAAATAATTTCACCATGTAGTTGTTTCAATTATTTTTTTAAGTTGACACAACTTGCAGCTTCTGAATTTGTTCATCCAACTTAATATCTTAAATTTTACTGTCTCAGCTAATTCATAAGTTAACAAAACGTTTTTATTTGCCCCATCAACTTAAAAAAAATGTATTGAATCAATTTAATAAGGAAACCATGTTCTTAACATCACATATCGCAAGAGCTCGTGAAGACCGTTGCAGAAAGATGATGTTTGTCAGCCATCATGGTGAGCTTTTCCACAGTGCTGGAAATGTTTTCGATCATCAAATTTGGCAAGTAAATGTTTTTATTTATTCATTTAATATATGTACATTTATGTATGTTGTCTAAGAAGAGTACAAATATGGTTTAACATGTCATATTTTCTCGTTAGTAATATGTATCAGTTTCGCAGCACTCTGAAGCCACAGTATTTTCGATATAAATATTAAAGTATTGATTGATTTATGTGGAGAATGATAAATACACAGTTTGGTATGTTTTTGTTTGTTCTATTTTCCTGTGTTATGTAATTTAAAAGCCTTAAAAACTACCACGTTAGATTAATAAAAAAATGCTTATACTCGCTTCTGCTGTAAGTGAAGCTGGATCACGAATGATTCGCGAGAACATAGATGGATATATGTTGATCGGGAGGCGCAGTCCATTCACAAACAAACATAATCTACTGCATCTTCGGAGGCTCAAATGTCGGGAGTAAATGACAACCACTATGTTCATTATTACAACTGGCAACACAACACCTCAATCACTCAATCTGAGATATTCTTGTCTAACTTACATCCCTGCTCCAGCATCAAAACATGGAAAGTTACTGGACTGTGACAGCTGGTCTTAGGTAGGAGCTCATGTCAATCAACTATCATGGGGGCGGCCTCTGTCTGACTGCACACCAACAGGCATCTGAGAATGGCTCGATTTGAAAAAGGGGATATTATTTTTACAGATTAATTAAAAACCACTGCATGGATTTTTTATCATTATAGGGTAGATTTGTACATACACTGACAACACACATTAATGTTCAAACAACATTAAAAAGTGAACTTAGCACCCAATGACCCCTTAAGGCTTCCCTTTGTTTTTATTAAAGAACACAGGTTCTCAAGAGGTATTCATCAAGGACATGACATATATAGTTGTGGGTGACCAAATTGAGCACCATCAATCTGCAGTGATGTGTTTCTGGTAATAGAAGAATAATTCTTGGTTATCAGTGGCTGTAACACCCAAGTTTTCGATATGGTACACAGTACTTATGGTAAAACTGAAAAAAATGTACGGTAAAAATGTATGTCATGATACACGGTACAATACTAAAAAAGCCAAAAAGTGTTAAAGGGATAGTTCACCCTAAAATTTGCTTGGTGTAGGTGACTTTTGTTTTCCTACAATAGAAGATTTTTAGCTGAAATTGTGGTCCCTAGTGATTCATAAAATTTAGATCAGTTGCTACACTGTTAAAAACAACCTATAGAATCTACTCAATAAAATGAGGTAAACTGAGGTAACAATTTACACTCAGTTTGTTTGGGTAGATTCTATCCTATATGTCTGAGTAAAGAATACCTGAATTTATCAGCTAAGACAAACTAAAAAAAAGTAGGTAAAGTCTACAAAGCAAAAAGCGCAGTGTTCAATGAACTCTCCCGGGAGTTTGAGTCCATACTCAAGAGTATTAAAATGAGCACTGAAGCAGTGTTAGAGTTAATGAGGTAATTAAGTGATTCATTGAGTGATGATTGACCATTATTAAAGACGCCTGATGTTAATAAGCAGAATCACCAAAAGGAGAAAATCTAATTTTGTAAGTTGCCATTATAGTGGTCAGTGTTAGCATTAGTTGGGCTCTTGACCCGTAGCTTTTTAACATTAGCTTTTGTTCAGCTGTTTAGTTAAACTAGCCAGACAAGCCAAAGAGCAAAAGTCATGCAGTGGTGATAATTCTGTTTTAAAATAAACTTAATTTGAGCCACTGAAACCATTTAGAGTTCTATATCCTTTATTTATTACAACTGCCTTGTGGTTTCACAGCAGCAAAAAAATGATACAGCCTGAATTTTTTTATTTTTATTTTGAATGGACTTCTTACAAGCTCCTCCGATCAAAAAAAAAAAAAAAAAAAACTTTCAAAGCTGTTCTTTTAGGCACACACAGACATCATGAATCAGCATATGAATCTCAAAAATGGTGACAAACAGCATATCCAGAAACAGATCAACTCTAAACATCATGGAAATCATCAGCTCATTATTTATTCATGCCACAATGCATGATGGGAGATATGGATGAGTTTTGATTGGTTAAAACATACATTTTTGTTGGTCACCATTGTTGTGATTCTCATGCTGATTGTTGATGTCTGTGTGTCTAAATCTAAAAAACGTTTATATTTTTTCCGGTCAAATAAATTTCAGAAACACCTGTCTGATTAAACCAACATAAACAAAATACAACTCACTTATTCAGATCGTTACTTCATGACTTTGTCAAAGCATATTCAAAACCACAAAATCTTGTTTCTTCTGGTTTGTCTGACTGTTATAACTCAATTACAACACCCAAACAAAATCTAATATGAAGAAGTTACTGGTAAAGAGCTAAACTAATGCTAACACTGACCACTATAATGGCAACTTACAAAATTAGATTTTCTCCTTTTGGTGATTCTGCTTATTAACATCAGGCGTCTTTAATAATTTTACTCGAGTATGGACTCAAACTCCCGGGAGAGTTCATTTAACACTGGGCTTTTTGCTGTATAGACTTCACCTACTTTTTTTTTAGTTTGTCTTAGCTGATAAATTCAGGTATTCTTTACTCAGACATATAGGATAGAATCTACCCAAACAAACTGAGTGTAAAATGTTACCTCAGTTTACCTCATCTTTGAAGGAGTAGGGCATAGGGATGACTCAGCTCATAAACAAGGCGCAGCCCATGCATGTTCTACATCAGCACCACACACGTCATGATACTCTCGTGAACGTGTGGCCAAGACTGATAATATAAGTAAATATCTATTTACTAAAAATATTTTGTATGTAAAATGTAACATTAAAGTGACAGTACTTTGAATGTAGTCTTTGTAAAACTATGAAGCAAAATATGTGAAAATGTGCCAATAGAAAAATTTAACGACTGGTATTTTCAGCATCTGCTAGCAGCAGTAGAATTTTGGCAACTAGTTTAATAAATCCCTAATGGCTACAATTTCAGATAAACAATGAACGAACTAAGAGTTCACATCATCCAAATGAACCAAACTCTAACATCAACCAAACCTGGTGCACACCAAAAGTGCTACTGTTGAAGCACCCTTATATTCTGGAAATTAAAGTACTCGTTGCAGTTGGTCTGATACTCCCAGCCATGCTAATGTAACTTATGCCCTTTAAAAAAATAAATAAATAAATAAATAACATAATGTATTACTATAGTTAATGTATAGCAGTATTCTATATTGATTCAATTGTTATATTTGCACGTAAATAATTTATTGTTTTGTTGTTGTTGTTGTTTAAGGCATCTCATGAAATTGAAGAATTGGTGAAAGGCATAGAAATGGACATCTTGATTGTGACTGAGGAGGAGCAGTGGGAAATGCTTCCAAAAGAAACCATTGACTTTGCCAAAATTTTGGAAGATCACACTGACCTCACCGATATCTGTGACGTCCTGAAAACATTTGTGCTTTGGATGGGTCTTCTTAACATTGATTACCCAAAACACATGAAGCACACTTTCGATGTTCTCCAAAAACTTTTCATGAACATTGGTGGAAGCAGCTTCTTAGTGTGTTTACGGGCTACGTAACATGCTACTCTGCTTGAAATTTAGAATCCCTCATCTGTTCTTTTGATTAAATGTGAATTAGTGAAAGGAATGTAAATATGTACTGAAGTTGTTACACAGAAATGAAATGTCAATGTTCATCTATGTTTTTTAAAGTTAGGGTGTTTTAATACTAAACACAGCAATACTAAGTTGTCTATTTTGAATTCAAATAAAATAGCCTTCTGCAGAAACTTACTTGTGTGGGCAAATTACATAGTTCAGCTGAATGAACTTAACATTACAAGTAAGATGAACTATTCTTGAAAAAGTAACCTGGCTGCCTTAAAAAGATAAGCTGATTCAGCAAAATGCTTAGTTGAGCCAATTTTTATTCAGTCTGCACAACTTATAATTATAAATTTAAACTTGAGTTGTGTGGGAAAATTGCATAGTTCCACCATTTGTGGGGGCAGCCGCGGCCTAATGATTAGGGAGTCAGGCTTGCAACCGAAAGGTTGCGGGCTTGAGTCCCAGGTCAAGCAGGGATTGAAGGTGGGGGGAGTGAATAACCAATGCTCTCTCCATTCTCAATACCAAGACTGAAGTGAGTCCCTTGAGCAAGGCACCGATCCCCCAACTGCTCCCCGGGCACCGCAGCGATAGCGATCTGGCTGCCCACTGCTCTTGGTGTGTGCGCACTTGGATGGGTTAAATGCAGGGCACAAATTCTGAGTATAGGTCACCATACTTGGCCTCACGTCATGTCCTTTCATTTACTTTTCCTTTCCTTTTTATTCAGTCTGCACAACTTATAATTATAAATTTATTCAACAAAATGGTTAGTTTAAACAACTAAACGTTGGTTGGTCTTACTAAGTTTATGTTGTTTCAACTTGCATTTAGGTTAGCACAACTTTCTCATCTTGCTGGGCTAACTAAAAACTTAAAAGTTGACTCAGCTTCACCTTTGTTACCCCAACTATTAATTCTAGGTTTAAGGAACTCCAACATATGTATAAACAGCAAGTTTTTTACCTTATTTAACACAACAAGGCAGCCAGGTTACAAATTATTTTAAGTTTAATCAACTTGTTTGTTTTTACAGTGTACAGAGTGAAAGTCAGAATTCACTCAATGCTAAATGCCACACTTCGATACAATGTAAATAGGATATTATATTTGCAGTTGATTACAATGGAACCTTGTGAGACTGTGATAAATTGAAGTGACAAATTATTTGTGACTATATGAAAGCTTTCTAGGCTATAATCAATTCAGAAATAAAAAAAATCGCTTTACATGCTGCTAACAAAAACCCTGTAAAGCAGTAGTTTCAGGAGTGGCATATATCCTGCATCCTTCATATAAATGTGGGAATCACTTTCGAAACAGTTTGTTTGCTATCAGGCCGTCATGTATCTGGTCGGTGACCTGCGGTCCACTCACCACCAGATGTCGCTCTCACTCTATCTTCTCACACAGACTGTTGCTCTACACCCCGGACTACGTTTCCACTTATCCACCACGCTGATTGTGCCATACACCTGTGGCCAATCAGCGGCCCTATTTAGTCCCCGGACTTTCACTCGGTAGGCACAGAGTATTGTGGAGTGTCATGTGGAGAACTGTGTCAGTTGCGTTTAGCGCTCTCCTAGTGCTAGCACTGTGTCATAGTCGTCCCTAGTTACCTAGTTTTCTAAGTTTCCTAGTTCCTGTGTTCTTCCTGTGTTCTTGTGTTCCCTTGGTTTCGTATTCTCGCCTGGCCATCTTGTTCTCGACTGTCTTGCCACCTGCCTACTGGACTATCACTCGTTTCATGGATTATTCCCTCTCCTCGCCCACTTTATGGATTACGTTCGCCACAGATCGACCTACGCCTGCTTCACAGACTACTCTTATGCCTCGCTCCAACATATCTGTTAGTTGTTGTTCAGACCCTGCTTGTATGACCATGTCTTTGCCTCGTCCTAGTAATAAAAGCTTGCAAATGGATCCCCTCGCCTCTCGTCTCCCTCTCCACATTACACAGGCTTAGTTGCTTATCTTATTTCCAATGCCTCGATTTCAATTTAGCCGAAAAATCACTCTTCTTCTTAACATAAGGATCACATCCAACATATGTTATAATTTTTCCGTTTCTCTTACAGACAGTACAGACTTTCCTCCATCTCATCCGTTCTGCTTTTTCAGTCACTCCTGAAACTTCGCTGCATGTGCAGGGTTTTGTGGCTATTGGTCCTGTTAGCAGCAGGTAAAGCGAAACTTTGATTCAAATTCTAAACTGATTATAGAAAGCGAGCAAATAGTGCTTATAGTCACTAAAAAGCTGTCACTCGCTTCAATTTATCTCACAATGTTCCATTATAATCAATGACACTCTCGAAACTACAAATATAATAGCTTACAATGTGTCCACGTGTGGCGTTTAGCATTACGTGAATTCTCACTGTCTCACCCTGTATTAGGGCTGGGCAATATGGGCAAAAAAAATATCACAATATGCAATTTGCTCCAAAGTGGAAGTTGTAGAAGCCAGACTATTAATTTTCCTTAACAAAATAAATATCTAATCAGAAAAAAATAATTTCTGCATGTTCTAATGAGTTATATTGTTTCAAATCAAGAAACAGGTTTGGGTTGTCTGATAATGATGATGATGATGATGATGATAATAATAGTAATATCACTTTTTTGTCTCTTAGAATGCACATTTGATAGGACCTTGAGGATGCAGAAGTAAATTTTTGTTCATTATCAATCAGTAACATCTGCAAAAATTGTAGCAACCTCAGTTTTATATGGTTAAAATTATTCTGACCTTTTTTTTTTTAATTAAGCATTGGTCTCCCATAGTAGCAAGCATACATTTTAAATAATGATAAACAGTTAAAACCACACAGAATGGTACCTCAATACCATGGTAAAAATATAACTACATGGTTTTATAGGTAGCCTATTTGTATGAAAACCGTAGTCTAAAAACATTCAGTATAAATGCACACATGCTATGGCTTAATCACAAATACATACTATAATTATATACCATTACGCCTGTAATAAAATGCAATGTGAATATCCCACATTGCTGCCACAATACCATGGTGCAGTGAGTGTTACTACAGTAAATCCATGGTAAATGATGGTGATGTGTAGATTGAAAAGCCTTATGACTGTCTCGTTGCACACAGCTTTAAACTAGTTTGAATCACAGAGTCATTTGTGTTCATCACTGAATTCAAGTGTTTCACACTGGATCTCACAGCGCTGTTTAGTGCTCGCCTGACGGAGCCGTTCACATATCGCGTCTTTTGCGCGTTCATTATTTCAAATGTCGGCGCGCGGCAGCTGCGTTCATAACGGAAGGGACGCGCATGCGGTGCAACGCGCTCGGTTTTTTCCAGATATCAAGATAATAAATGCATTTTCTGTTGTGAGCTTGCGCAGGGCGGCAGTTTGAAACTTGGTCCAAGGGGATAAACGCCGTGTCGTGCTGTTTCTTTCTGCTTTTGGCACATAAAAGTTATATCGAATATTTATCGAACTCCTCATATCGTTTTATCGAGGAAAATTATATGGAGAAAATTATCGTTATCGAATTATCGCCCAGCCCTACGCTGCATATTTTTCTATATTTCTTTATTAATATCTTAACATATTATTATATCTTTTCTTAATCATTTGCACACACAAGCATGATCCGACTCTCCTCCACCACAGACGGAGGTTTACAAGCCACTTTTTCCTGCGCTTTTCAGTCAATTTATTGCCTTTCTGCCTTATGAAGAGCAACTTTTTAACATGACTTTTTAAAACATTTTAGCTCTTTTGTGGTTTCTCGGTTTTACCGATTTGCGAATCCATAAACAACACAAAACATCGGCTTTTGAGTTTCTGCTAGTGATTGCTATGGAGAAAATTCAGTTTGCGCACTCCAGCTGCATTTCGCGCTTCAAGCTAAACTTTACATCACAAAAACAACAGCATAAAACAGAAGCAAAATGCAGAAAAACCTTCAGAAACACATTCGCATTCAATGGCCACTTTTGGAAAACTTACTAAGAAGAGGATTTAGAAGTATTTGAAATGCTATTTTATCTGTTCTTTAGGCCTGTAGCTTGTCAGCAATTAATTCTCATATCTCTCAGATGAATTGGATGAAATATGTAGAAACAATGTCCACGAGTGTTAAAATGAGTAGGGTCTGTGCTGAAATTGTATCTGTAAAAATGTTTTCTAGAACATAAATCCATTGAGCAACGCAGGGTTTTGGACGAGTTGAACAGTTACTGACACCTGCTGTACTGGAGTGTGGATATTCTACCTAATACATTTAAACACTGTATTATTATTTTCCCTGTTCCTGGACTGTTGTCTATGATGCTGTTTATTGCGAATGTCACACATTCTAAGATTTGTATGTATTTCTTCCTTTCAATTCTTTCTATTCGTATAGTATTAATACTTGCTCTACAATTTCTGCTTCTTTATGTATACAGGCTCCTTGTTTAACATGGTGGGTGATTCATGTCCATAAAGCTGGAAAAAAGAAATAATCACCAAAACTATGCCATTTGTTTGTGCTACATTTGTGCTGATTTGTGCCATTGAAATGAACGTCAAATATATTTCCCCTTCTTAGAAATAACAAAAACAATTCGGGCTGGGAAGTCACTCTCCACCCCATGTCGTCCAAATCTGCGTAAATATAACGAAAAAAAACTTTTTTTATGAACACTGAAAACGTTTTTTATGAACACTGACGTCACTCTCCACCCCATGCAACGTAAATCAGATTAAACTAAGTCTGGATTTGGTATAGTGAGGGTTGCATTTAAAGCATTATTTAGAGGAAACAATTGAATTACTCTCTGACAAAGAAGAATTAAAGAAATAGACAAAAGGGACCTAAATATAAATATATAAATATATATATATATATATATATATATATATATTATACACAGCATTACTGGTCACACCATCTTGTTGGATGGTAATTTTCTAGGGTTAGGTTAATAAGGAAAATATAATAGTGAAAGACCAAAGCAATGAAATCAAAAGATTTACATTAAATTATTAGAACTTGTGAAAAAAACATTTAAATGTGCTTGGGAAGTGACACAGCAAAGATGTGTGGAATTTCACTGCTAAAACTGTGTGTTCCCCATTCAGAACAGTAGGCCTAAGCAAGAGTGTGATGGCCAGAAGAGTGTGAATGTGTGTGAATGATGGCCAGTGTATGAATGGAGTAAAAGATAGTGTCTGAAGAGACACTAAAGCAAATTAAGAATTGAGCAAAACAGCTGTTCTCTAAATTATAATAATCTAAATTATTGATATGTGGGCCCACAGGGCAGATTATGCCCAATAAAAATAATGACCATGGATGAATTTGGGTTATTGTTTTGGCAGAATGGAAAAGTGCCACATGTGCGCAGCATAATATGATGGAACAGCAGATCAAACAAGCTTAATCAAACTTTCTTTTCAGCATATCAAGATGAAGCTGGTTCTTGTCAAACATATAAAATGGTGGTTTATAACTGTTAACTTGAGCAAAAGTGGGTTGAATGCTTTCCAGATGCTGCATAACAGATTATGTGGTAATAATGGGACTGATAAAGAATACTTGAGTCAGATTAGCCAATTGTGAAGAATAACTTGAGAAATTGTAAAAATGCAATTCATATGATAAAAAGCCAAATTGTCTGAGATGAAAATGAGATGAAAGCAAACCTTACTAGTGATAAAAGCATGTAAACCCTAAAAAGGGGCCAGGAGAGCATTCAGCCCACACACGGTCTCCACAGGTGACACCAAGAAGGACACCAAGTGGATGATGAAATATATGTTGCCACTAACAAAACAGTTAAAGTCTCATTGACAGAGGACAGCAGCTTAATTCCAGGAAGGTTTGCTCCAACAATAAGAACCAGTGAGGATGTGTTAAAATCTCAGAGAAGGACTGGATTTGAAGCAGAGAGTAAATAGACACAAAGAGGCTTCAAAGAATTATGGAGCTCCAAGCCAGCATGCTGAGCAAATAATTCAGTTAAACCACAAGAAGGCAGCAGACTAATGAGAAGACAGAAACAACCTGTCCCAGGTGACTAAATAAATGTGAGAATGAATGTTAAGGAGAACATGGAATGAGCCAAGGAGAGAGGACAACTACAACAGCAATCTAAGTTGAAGGAAGCACTAATGGTAGATCACCCAAACTAAAGGAAATGTACAGAGAAGAAAAGTTGAAATAGTAAATACAGAAGAAAAGGAAAATGAAGAAGAGCACATTACTAAAAACTCCTGAAAAAGTAACTGTGTCAAGTAAAGAGACTCCCACAAGAAAAAAAGAATGGATATATCAGCATGGATAATTACCATCATATGCCTAGTCCACACTGTAAAAAAAATCCCGTAGTTTTTACGGAAAAAAACTGGCAGCTGGGGTTACCTGTTACGAAGCGGACGGGACACAGATGGTAAGTATGCAATAACAGTTTATTGAAAATGAGTTCAGCTGACAGGATAAGCAGAATAGGTAAGTAGACAATCTTGAGAGAGTTTGAGAGCGTTGTTTGAGAATGTAACCAGTACTTATTTCCGTTGGGTCCACAGATAAGCCGATGAAGACGAAGCCAATGACGAATACCACAATCACACACCACAATTCACAGGACGACACAAGGAAGGCGATCGCTGGGAATCTGAAGGAGAACGAGGAACCAACAAGGAGAACACAGGTAAGTGCAAACAGGTAAGTATAACAGGAATATGCAGAGATCAGAGAGTCCACTTCGAATAGTCGAGCTTGGACGGTGAATGCAGAGTGGTGTGTGCTTTTATGTGGTGCTTGATTGAAGAGTTGATGGCTGACAGGTGCTGATGATCAGAATTCGGGTGAATGAGAGCGTTGCGTAGTATTGAGGGTGGAGCCTGGCGTGGATGTAACATTACCCCTCCTCCAGGGCTCCCTCCCGGGCCCTCTCCCGAGGCCGGGCCCCTCCGACGCCGGGGTGGTCTACCTCTGCTCCGAGGTGCTGGACGATCTGGGTGACTCTGATGAAACTCTGTCAACAATGTTGGGTCTAAGATATCTTCACGAGACACCCAGGACCTTTCTTCTGGACCGTAACCTTCCCAGTCCACGAAATACTGTAACCTACCACCTCGACGTCGGGAATTCAGGATTTCTTTGACCGTGTATATGGTTCCTTCTTCAGTGATCATGGGAGGAGGGGGTTCTTCACGGCCAGGCTCTGTGGGAACAAGAGAATCATGGTAAGGTTTTAACAGTGACACATGGAATGTAGGATGGATTCTGTAGTGTGCAGGTAGTTGCAAGCGGTACGTGACTGGGTTGATCTGCTCCGTGATGGTGAAGGGACCAACAAACCTGGGACTCAGCTTCTTACAGGGCAGGCGTAGACGTATATCTCGGGTGGATAGCCAAACCTTTTGTCCAACTTGAAAGGTGGGAGCCTCGGAACGACGACGATCCGCTGTATTTACCTGCCTACGCACTGCCCTTTGGAGATGTTGGTGTGCTTCGTCCCATACCCTCTCACTCTCCCGGAACCAGTGATCTACTGATGGAACGTCCGAGGGTTCTCCTGTCCAAGGGAAGAGCGGGGGCTGGAATCCGAGTATGCACTGAAATGGAGTGAGTCCTGTAGTGGCTTGACGAAGTGAGTTCTGTGCATACTCGGCCCAGCCCAGGAACTGGTTCCAGGTGTCTTGGTGGCTTGTGCAGAAGGTACGGAGGAACCGCCCCACCTCTTGGATCTTTCTTTCCGTTTGCCCATTGGTCTGTGGGTGGTAGCCTGAGGAAAGGCTGACGGTCACACCTAGGAGCCGGAAGAAAGCTTTCCACACTCTGGAGATAAATTGCGGTCCTCTATCTGAAACAATATCTTCAGGTAAGCCATATGGACGAAACACTTGATCAAACAGAAGTTTTGCTGTGTTCCAGGCTGTAGGAAGACCTTGGAGTGGAATTAACCGACAAAACTTAGAAAATCTATCTACTATGACCAGGATGCAGGTATTACCTTCTGATGGAGGTAGGTCCGTGATGAAATCGACCCCTAGGTGTGACCAGGGGCGGTTAGGTACGGGAAGTGGTACTAGCTTTCCTGAGGGAAGATGACGAGGAGACTTTGCCATAGCACATTCCCGACACCCTCTCACATACCTCTGCACGTCCTGTTCCATCCTAGGCCACCAAAACTGATCTTGCAGGAGTGAGAGGGTTCTGTTGGTCCCAGGATGCCCTGTGCCCAGTGAGGTATGAGATGAGTGGATCAATGGTATACGTTCATCAGGTGGAACAAACCTCCGATGTGGAGGACAGTCCGGCGGAGCTTCAGGGGCTGGATCGGAGGCGACTGGAGGGGTCGTCCATTGAATGGGACTTACGAAAATCTTTTCCGACAGAATGGGGTCGATGGGTTCTTGTGTCTCCTCCGGTGAATAGATACGTGACAGTGCATCGGCTCTGACATTCTTGGCTCCGGGTCTGTAGGAAATGGTAAACTGGAATCTAGTAAAGAACAGTGCCCAACGGGCTTGTCGGGGTGTTAGACGTTTGGCTTCGCGTAAATACTGTAGGTTCTTGTGATCAGTCAATACCTGAAATGGATGTATGGACCCTTCCAGCCAGTGTCGCCATTCCTCAAGTGCCAGCTTGATGGCCAACAATTCTCTATTCCCGATGTCATAATTACGCTCCGCCGGACTGAGCTTCTTAGAGAAGTAGGCACATGGATGGAGCTCGGTTGATTTCCCCTGCTGCTGCTGTTGTGAAAGTACTGCTCCTACCCCTGTGGTAGAAGCATCTACTTTCACAACGAAAGGGAGCTGTGGATCCGGATGGGCCAGAATGGGTGCTGTTATGAAGGCTTGTTTGAGTTGTTGGAAAGCTTGAGTTGCTTTGGGTGTCCAGGTCAGGGTTTTGGGCTTACCTTTCAGCATTGAGGTTAATGGGCTGGCTATGGTACTGTAATTATTAATAAACCGTCTGTAGAAATTTGAAAATCCTAGGAATTTCTGAAGTGACTTAACTGTTGTGGGGGTTGGCCAATTGACTATGGCTTCGACCTTACTCTCATCCATCTTGACGCCTGTGTGATCGATGAAGTAGCCCAGAAACTGGACAGAGGACTGATGAAAGGTGCACTTCTCGGCCTTCAGGTACAGGTTGTGCTCTCGGAGACGTTGGAGTACTTTGGTGACCTGTTGGTGATGCTCAGATAGGTTATTGGAGTAAATTAGGATGTCATCTATGTAGATGATCATGAACTGGTGTAGGTAATCTCGGAATATTTCATGCATAAAGTTCTGGAAGACAGACGGGGCGTTGACAAGCCCATACGGCATTACCCTGTATTCATAATGGCCAGTAGGGGTGATAAAGGCAGTTTTCCACTCGTCCCCTTTGCGTATACGGATAAGATTATACGCACTTCGTAGATCAAGTTTGGTGAACACTTTGGCTCCTCTGAGTTTTTCAATGGCAGCAGGGACGAGTGGAAGTGGATATTTGAATTTAACGGTACCTTCATTGAGAGCTCGGTAATCTATACAAGGTCGTAGGCCACCATCCTTTTTTGCAATGAAGAAGAAGCTGGAGGCAGCAGGGGAAGTGGAGGGACGGATATATCCTTGCTTTAGAGCTTCCTGAATGTACTCCTCCATGGCCTTGGTTTCAGGAATGGAAAGTGGAAAGATTCGTCCTTGGGGCACAGAGGCATCCGGGAGCAGATCTATGGCGCAGTCCCATCGAGTCATCGTAAGGCGCTAACATCATACGGAGGTTTGGTTCGAGTCCTTGACGATATGTAGTGAGCAACGCCATTTCATTCCAGCCGCTGGCTGCTGCTAAAGTACGAAATTTCACAGAATATTCTTGAATACTGAGTGTGCCTTGATGAAAATGGTATAATTCCTCACCAGCAGAGGTTTCCTGATCTATTCGTCCAAATACCTCCATGAAATGGCGAGTAAATGCAGCATAAGTCTTGACGGGAGGTCCCGCTTGATTCCAGATGGACTCCGCCCACCTTAGTGCGGTGCCTGTGAGACAAGAGATCAGATATCCAATTTTTGAAGAATCAGAATTATACACCTGAGGGTATGTGGCGAACGTGATGGAGCACTGGAAGAGAAATCCCTTGCAATCTCCCGCCGTACCAGAGTAGGGCGTTGTGCGCACCATGGGACATACGACAGAGAGTGGCGAAGAAGCATTGTTGACAGACGGTGATGGAGCTGATGATGGTAATGGATTCGGTGCCGTTGGTGATGGTGACGTGGCGAGAATTGCTTGGCGAACGGAATCCACAAGTTCCTGGAAGGGATCAGATGAACTCATAATTACGGTTTTGGTCCAAGCTTCTGTTACGAAGCGGACGGGACACAGATGGTAAGTATGCAATAACAGTTTATTGAAAATGAGTTCAGCTGACAGGATAAGCAGAATAGGTAAGTAGACAATCTTGAGAGAGTTTGAGAGCGTTGTTTGAGAATGTAACCAGTACTTATTTCCGTTGGGTCCACAGATAAGCCGATGAAGACGAAGCCAATGACGAATACCACAATCACACACCACAATTCACAGGACGACACAAGGAAGGCGATCGCTGGGAATCTGAAGGAGAACGAGGAACCAACAAGGAGAACACAGGTAAGTGCAAACAGGTAAGTATAACAGGAATATGCAGAGATCAGAGAGTCCACTTCGAATAGTCGAGCTTGGACGGTGAATGCAGAGTGGTGTGTGCTTTTATGTGGTGCTTGATTGAAGAGTTGATGGCTGACAGGTGCTGATGATCAGAATTCGGGTGAATGAGAGCGTTGCGTAGTATTGAGGGTGGAGCCTGGCGTGGATGTAACATTACCAGAACAATTCCGTAAAATATACAACAAAACAGTAATTGCTTTTACCGAATAACATGTACATTTTACAGTTTAAACCAGCATATAACACACTGGACTTCTGTTATATTTACTGGTTTATACTGTAAAATTGACATGTTATTCGGTAAAAGCAATTACTGTTTTGTTGTATATTTTACGGAATTGTTCTGGTAACCCCAGCTGCCAGTTTTTTTCCGTAAAAACTACGGGACTTTTTTTTACATTTAACATTTTGTGTTTTACGGTTTTCAGTTCAATTTACAGGTAAATACCGTAATTTTATTCTGATATAATTTTAATGTACCAACCTATTGAAGTACTGAAATCTTTTTTGTACCTTTGTAATACACTGATAACCACCAAAAGCAGGTGGTGATGAGAAAGTCAAATGATGAACCAAAGCTCATCACAAACAGCTTTTAAAAATTAACATATATAGAAGGTGCACAGTGTCATTCACACAAACACCAAACACCATCATGGTAACACACATGAAACTGAAATAATGCATAAACATTAATTTAACAACATTAGATGTAACATAGAACCCTAATGTACAAAACAGCTAAGAAAAAACTAAGAAGAAAGGGTTATTTCAACAAAAAAACATCAAATTTAAAAAAAAATGTAACACAGGGAATTCTGGGAATATCAGTTTACGGTAAATTTCACTGTTCACTGTAAATTTTACAGTATTTTACTGTTAAATTCACGGTCATTTTTTTTAATTTAAGTCTACAGAATTTAATTGTAATTTTAACACAGTTTCATTGCCATTTATACTGTATTGCATTGTATTGCAAAAACAGTGTTTGTTTGTCAAAATAACATCAATATGTCTTTTACACAGAGAAAGTATGTTTAAAAAACAATTTTGATGTTGAATTTACAGTTACATTTAGTTTACTAAATGTAGTTTACTAAATGTAGTGTACTAAATTACACTAAAGTATACAATGTTTCACTGTAATTCAATTTACAGTATTTTAATGTTGTGATTTTACAGCATTTCACTGTTATTTTAACAGACATTTTTTTACAGTGCAGGGGTGCTCAATCCTGTTCCTGGAGATCTACCTTCCTGCAGAGTTCAGCTCAAACCCTGATCTAATACACCTGAACCAACTAATTAGGATCTGAAGGAGCTCTTGATAATTACAGACAGGTGTGTTTGACCAGGGTTGGAGCTAAACTCTTCAGGAAGGTTGATCTCCAGGAACAGAGTTGGACACCCCTGGCCTAGTCCATCTAATAATACAGGTCAACGGACAATGTCAACCCAATTTCCCTACAATGAACTTTTCAGCCTTAGAATGACACCACAAGTCAACAGAGCAAAATATATCAAAATATTGTAGAAACATGGACTATAAAATCCAAAATGATGAGGAAATTTGTAAAGAAGATGAATTATGGGAAACCGCACAAAATAATGAAGGGTATCATTGGGCATTTTTTACTATTAGAGAAACAGTGAAAGGAATTGCTTGCTGTGCTACAGACAAAGTAATAGGCTTATCTAAAATATGCTCAACATGATAGAAACTTCTGTCCATTAGGACAGACAAAGCCATATCTGTGATTTCTGAAATCAATCTTGTCAGATCATGTTATTAGACCATACTGGGAAGGTTAGTGTATGCATTCTAATGAAAAAGAAAATATGAAAATATCAAAGGGAAAAGTGGAGATTCCAAAATGGTATAGCAATAGACTACAAACAAGAATTCAAATGCTTTCATAAATCAAAGAGAACACATGATTTGGGGAAATTCAAAGGAAAATGTGATGTTATTTGGTATAAAAACAATGTTTTGGGGATCAGGCAATCCTACAAGAGCTCCAGACCTGTGAGCACAAGGAATAAGAAATTAAAACAGAGCCACAAATTTGTGAAAATCAAACTATAGCTTTACTTTCTAAAGAAACATCAAGATTTCTTTGGATTTGTGGAAAATAATGACTATTGACTGCTTTATCAATTAAATGAAAAGGAATATGTATAAGAGTATGACTGATTCAATAAATTGCCATGAAGCAGTGGGGAACAGAACAAATTGAAGAAAACATCACAACTAAAAGGGTTATAAACCAGATCCTAATTAATATATAGCCTAGACGAATTTTAAACAATTTAAGGCAAGTAAATAAAATGAATTAGAGTTTGAATCAATAATTATCTGGATTACACTAAATTAAATTATAATGGATTAATTATATAATCAACAAAGATTTAATAATTATACAGATGATGCTTTAACTGCATCAGGAGAACAGGCACACGAAACAATTAGAATAACCTGACAAAATAAACAAGCTCTTAATTAGTTCTAGATTGAAGAAATGTATATGAAGACTATACACTTATATACCAAATCTAAATAAATCTGGAGAAACACTTTGTGATGTTATGATTAAAGTAAAAAAAAAATTAAGAACTAAAATTAAGGCAAAGGGCTGGAAGAGCTGATCAAATATGATTAGTTTGCATTGAAATTCGGAGCATAGGAGCATAGTTTTTAAACTGGAAATGTTCTTAAGAGTTATCGTATTGATAAGAGGTTTATTATTTTGTCATGTTTATTATTATTAGTCATTAAAGCAATAGTAAAAACAATGGAAATGTTAAGATAAAGAACTATTATACAAAGCAACCTAAGGTAACATTATCAAGAGTAGCTGAATAAACTAAATTTAAATTTGCAAATGGGATGAAGTTCCAGTACGGTTGGACAATGAAGATGAGATAAACCATACAGTGAGAAACCTAGCCACTACCCAAGAGCGACCCTTTGCAATACACAAAATATCTAGATTGAAGACATGTTATATTTGTTGAATCTGTGTAATGTATTCTATAAGTTGAAATTTCCAATATTTTTAAAACATTAGGGAATCAGAATCTTTATTCTTTCTTCTGCCTCTGGTATACTGAAGAATGGTGAGGGGAGATGTTTGGTTCTGATGTCCCCTGCAATGTAGTTGCATAATTGGGTCATTGATAATGAATCTGTCTGACTTGTTTTAGTTCGAATAATACACAAACTGAGAAACTTGGATTGTGAAACTACATTCTAGAACAAAGTACGGAAGATGGGACTTAAGTAAGACCCGGAGGGGGGAGAATGTAGAATATTTTCAATATAATGTATAGAACTATAGATCTACATGAGAGGAAATTATTCTTCTACAAAGAACCTTTTCTTGAGCTAGAAATACATGACAGCTATTGATCCACTTTCAGATACTCATATATGGAAAAAATACCTTGTCCAAAAACAGAGTGTGTATATATGGAGTACTGCAAATAATTTTAATCTTCTTTCTTCTGTACTCATAGTAACAGCTAATGAAGAGATCGGCTATGAAGCAAAAACCTGAATGAGTTGATGCATGCATGCCACCATCTTATATACCCTTGGCATATATATACATATTGGTATATATATATATATACCCTGGCTTGGCATGCAAATTCCACTCACCAATTTTTCTTCTTAAGCTCAGAGGTGATTGGAGATCAACGTAACATCGAACATGACTGACTGATAGGGAACTAGAGATATTGAAGTGAAGGTGTTTAAAGGGTTAAAATGCCATAAATTAACATTAATATCTTCTCTTCATGTTTCTCACCGCACGTCCCGATTTTGCTGAGTTAGATGTGTTCCTGGAACAACATTTTAATCTTGACCACATCTCTACACCTAAACCTAAACTTACCCATGAGTAATCCCTAAAATCAGAGGAAATGATAGAAGAATGACACTGATTTACAACCACCAAACACTGATTGTAAGCCTAAACTTCACAAAAACTGTAAACTGTTTTTTCAAATCTGATTGGTTAATCACAATGTTGTTCCAGGGTCAACAAAGATGTTGATCCAGGAACATGTCATACCTGGTAAAATCAGGTTCTGCATTTCTCACCTGCAGTAAATGATCAGTTTGAGAGTAGATCTCCTCTTGTTTAGATTCCTCTCTCCTCTCCACTTGTCTTCTCTTCAGATCATCTTCGCTCTCTGTTGAACCTGTAAGAGAGGAAATGCATCAGTTTTACAGCCTAAAGGCCTTTCCACATTGAGCACAATGCAAAATTGCTAGGCAAATTGCCAACGAATCGAACTTTCACCACGAGCGTGAAACAATTATTCACCTTGTGCTAGGTGGCATCGACCAACAATACATTTTTCCTCAGATATGTATCTTGTATATGCTTTAACATCGTCTACTGCTCAATATACAGCATTAACTTAAGATAAATAAATTTTAGATCTATGCCAGAAACACAAACTATCTATAATGCTTACAAGAAAACACCTTAAAATAAAAATAGAAGTACAATTAGCATCATGCCACATTTGAAAATGTATATAATTATTGTGTTTGCTTAAAACCCACTCTAAATTATCATTGAGTGCTTGTAATAACTTCTGATTGTGATTTGTAGTTGATTATGATTCTGTAATAGGCAGACATTCTATGTTTAATAACGCCACACTGCTTATTATCATAAACATCCTTTATTGTTATAAAAATACCATGAGCTGCATACAAAACACATACAGAAAATATTGTCATAATCATATGTCTTCTGCTTTCATATTTCATGTGTAGAAAAATGTTTCACTCAATTTATTAGTACAGAAGATCTAGAGAGTGAACGCGCCCTGACTCATATAACACTCGCGCATGTGGAAAAAAACGAACAGTGCTCTCCTCCAGATTTTAATTGAAATTATATTAAGAATGTGTGAGTATAACCATCTGTTCTCAGATACAGTGATACAAAAAACACAACCTCTCTGAATGCTCTTCTTCTGTGTTTGTTTACACTAGTTTTCGAAACAGTGCTGTTCAACAGCAGCTGTTATGACCATGTGATGCAATGCTCAATTCTTACTGGATGGTCCATGTTTTCACTTTGAGAAACTGAAAAGATTTGTCGGACTGTGTGAGAAATCGAGCACCACCAGCTCGCTTGGGGATGTAACTAGTGCCCGTAAAAGTTGTTAAAAAAAAAAAAAAGCCCCACAGTGAAGTATTTACAGGTAACAGCACTTTCAAAGTGGAAAACAAACGGTGTAAATTCTATTTACAGAGCCAAAAACAGGGTTTGGGTCGCTTGATAGTCCACAGTGAAGTATTTACAGGTAACAATAACACAAGCCTGAAAGTATCAAAGAAACAACAAAAGTGGAAAACAAACAGGAAAAAGGTTTGCTCTGTTTGGCTGACGCAGCATCTCAACCAAAAAAGGCAGACAAACCTATGTGCACGTAAGACAAGACATAAAGACATACAAATGCAGTGTGTATGCGTGACACGTCTGGGAAAGCTTAAACTGACAGAAAGGGGGAGAAATGTTCATCATTTTGCTTTAAGTTTGATCACAATATTTAATCATTGCTGTTAATTGTGTCTGTTAAATGGGTCAATGACGTGACACTACTTTTTTTGTGTCCATATGGTTTCATTCAATTTAAAAGGGTTAAAATTTCTAAATAAATGTGCACAATAATTGCATAGATTCTCTTTTTTTGTGGAGCAAATCTAAATTTGGTTTTAATGAATTTGGAGATAATATTTGGGGGATGATTACAAAAATGTCAATGTGGTGTAACCGTAATAACTTAATAATTGATAACTGTGTTTATAATTGTGTTTAATAATAATTAATAAATGTGTTTAAAAAAGGTGAAATTCTCAACAAAACACCAGATCAGCTGGTTTGGCATAATCTTACATTAGTACTATTTATTAATAAATAAAAGTAAATGGAGCACCATTGTTCTGAATATTATAATTAATTTGGGGAATTATGTGAGTCAAGTCAAATTCCTGAATTGTCAAGGTGGTGTAACCACCATTCAAGGAGCCATTTTGTTAATATTTTGAAAGAAGATCACGTGACAGGAAATTATATCACAGAGAAGGGCCTCTGGTGATACTAACTGCTGCATGCAAAGGTTAGTAACTCTCTTTAAAATGTGAGATAATTTGACATTTTTAGGGTGTGGTCAGGTATTCAAGTATACATGTCAAATGGTATGACCTCAGGAATACACTGATAATTCAGTAATGTTAGAAAAATGAGTATTAACTTTAAAAATTTTATTTGCAATATTCCCAACAAGACCATGTACTTGAATAGGTGTCCACGATAATGCCTGTCAAATTTGATTTTAAATTGAAATGTCAAGTGGTGTAACCGGGTTACACCATTTGACTCCTATTACAAGAATTTCTGTTAGGGGCCAATTTAGTCAAATACCAGTAGTTTATGATGCTGATTAAAGATGTCATATAAACTAACCTACTATTTGGAACTATTTTCAAGTGTTTAATGCTGTATTTTTTGAGGAAGTGGTTCTTCATCTACAACTTTATTATTGAAGCTTTATAAGCGTAGGATAAAATAAATATGTTGAACAACATTTGTGTTTTTGAAAAGTTTAGTTGTAATGCACATTTCTATTCCATTCACTTAAAATTGCATATGTGCATATGACTTTCTTCTTTCAGATGAATACAATCAGCATTACATTAAAAAAAAAAAAAAATGTGTAGGCTCTTACAAGCCTTATAATGGCAGTGAATGGGTGATGTTCAATAGTCTAACAGTAGTCCATTAAACTGTGTCCATTCATCATAACAAAAAAAGTGCTCCAGATGGCTCTTAAAGTAAATCTATGTGCTTTTATAAGCAAAATATCCATATTTAAACTTTATAAACTGTAATCTCTAGCTTCTGCTAACTGTAGTACTTGTGTTCATGAGAGAATGGCGTTCCAGTGGATGATGTAGGATGTACCGTAAGCTCTGGTGAGAAGTGACAAACATGGAATCGTAGAGGTGAGAGCAAAACAAAACACTGGTCACAAATTAGAAGTACAAAACAATGATTTGTAAATAAAAAAAAAAAAAAAGTACAATGAATTCGATATAATCCAAGAGGAGATTGGTTTTCCTTTTCTTTAAACACAACTTGGTTCTCGTGAGACTAGCATATTCTCACCAATGCTTACATTGTCTACGTTCTACATCATCCACTGGAACCGCACTCACTAGTGAACACAAGTGTGATAGATAACAGAAGCTAAAGATTACAGTTTATAAAGTTTTAAATATGGATATTTTTCTTACAAAAGTGCATTGATTCACTTCAGGAGGCCTTAGACCCCTGATCTAAGGGCTTGGAAAACAGTTACTCACTGGAACAGCACCATGTGACATTATGATAGAAGAAAAAGAGCATAAAGAAACACTGATACGCAATAAATTGTGATTGTGAAAGTTTTCACAATTTGAGTATGACTTAAAAACAATGTTTTTGTATTTGAGCAGTCTGCGTGTTTATTGGTAAAACACATTAAACATGAAGAGCGCCTAGTTTTCACATTCCTTACACTGTAAAAAACAATTTGTGGAGTCAACGTAAATTAATTTGTAACCTGGCTGCCTTAAAATTTTAAGTTTAGTCAATTTAAAAAAGTTTATTCAAAATGAAATGTTAAATTATACTAAGTGACAACTTAGATATTTGAGCTAAATCAACTTAAAATTTTAAGGCAGCTGGGTTACTTACCCATCTGTTAAGTTTAGCAAACACAAATATATAAGTTGTTACTTAGTATAATTTAACATTTCAAGTTGACTAAACTTATTTTAGTTGACTGAACTTAAAATTTAAAGGGAGCGGGGTAACAAATTATTTTAAGCTGACTCAACAAATTGTGTTTTTTTTTTTTTTTTATATATTTTTTTTTTTTTTTTTTTTTTTTTTTTTACAGTGAACTATAGCGGACTTACCAAGGGATTTACGGACAAGAGCTTTGCTGTGAAAAAATTCGCAGATCAAGCTGGTTAAGATGACAGCAGTTTCAGTCTGCTAAGTTTCCAACTTTCGGAGCTATAAGCATTATAAAATTAAGAGTCTCATCGAAAAGAAACAAAAAAAAAAAAAAAAAAAAAAAAAGGACAGCATCACCAGAATTCACAAATCATGGAGAACACATTCGGGATTATTTGCATGTTTATGACAGCGCGCTGTGTATTCAGTGGTGGGCAGTAACGAAGTAGTTGTAATTCGTTACTGTACTTAAGTACATTTTTCAAGTATCTGTACTTTACTGGAGTAGTTTTATTTTGAGTAACTTTCACTTTTACTTCACTACATTCCAAAGCGTAAGATCGTACTTTTACTTCACTACATTTCATAAACATATCGTTACTACGTATAATATATCACGTGCTCTGAGACGCAGAAGCGGTGTCTGAGTCATGAACAAACTGATTCTTTTCAATGAACCTCTTAAATTGATTTGCCAATCGCACTAAACGATTCATTCACGAATTGCAATGATCCGATTGCAGCTGTTCTAGAATCGACAACTCATTGATTCAAATGATCCGTTAAGAGAGAGTCTTCAGTCAACTGAATTCACAAGTAAGAACCGGGAGATCTTGTGTGCGCGCGACCGATGCTGCGAAAAGTAAGTTACTAATGTCGAATTTTAGGATTAATTATTATAACTGAAAATCATATTTAGGTCAAAGCTGTCCGTTGTTTGTGAATTACATCTGCTGTAAAAGGTGATCTGTTTAAGCGCACTAGAAATGCTCGAATTCAGACACATAAAAAACGAAAAATTTAAATAACAGCTTTAATAAAACAACTCCTGTACGATCATATTCCTCGCTGATGTAACGTTAGCAGTTTTATTAAAATGCTACCCCTACGTGACGTCTGTTTTTATATTGTTTAGCAACAGTATAAATGTTTATATTGTTTGGATCAGCTAGAGTAGACAGATATAATGTTTATTAAACAATACTGAAAATAAGTAAATATTGTTAGCTGATGCTAACTGTCTAGCTGCTTGCTGGTGCTAAATTGAGATAATTTTTAGATATAAAGTCCACTTATTTTTATTTAACCACCTAGATAGATTACATCAGAGGGAAAAAGAAAGGATGTGATGTTCAGATCATGGTAACTACAGTAATTATCAAAGAAAAAAGGAAATAATCATTATGTAAATATTTCCTTAAAATGTTCTTGCTAACTTTAGGCCTTATTCTCATGTCATATATAACTGTGACGTTATGCAAAACAAGCTTTAAAACACTTTTTTCTTACTGTTGAAAATATGATTGTCAAATCTGTGTTCTCTCAGGTACATTGCAGTGTAAGCTGCACATTGAATATTACTATATCACTCTCGTCAACATAGTCCATATCAACAACAAAAATGTATTTTTTTGGGAAAATCCCAGGTATTTTGAGCAGTAGGATTATAAAAAAATATGTGCTAATAAAAAATTCAATTAAGTAGCCTATATAAAATTGCAAAATAAATCTATCAGTACTTTTTTACTTAAGTACATAAAAAAATCTGGTACTTTTGTACTTTCACTTGAGTAAAATTGAAAGAGGAGCACTTTTACTTTTACTGGAGTAATATTTTATTATACGTATCTGTACTTTTACTCAAGTACTCAACTTGTGTACTTCGTCCACCACTGTGTGTATTTATAACCAAAATAAATCCGAATATCAAACCGCAAACTATCTTTACTGCGGTTGAGAATGTTGAGTGCGACGGCTCCGACGTTCATTTGCGAAACAAGCCAGACAGCAACTAAGTTAACGTTACACTCTAAAAAGTGCTGGGTTATTTCTGTAAACACATTGCTGGGTTAATTGTGCTGGGTCAAAATTCTGGGTTGTTTGAGGTACTGTAAACACACAGTTGGGTTGATCATGCTGGGTCAAATGGACTTTCACCGCTGAACACGCAGATTGTTTATTTTTCCACTTCATCGAACTTTCTGGATTCTTCACTCGTCTCTTCGTCAGGCGGTCTCGCAATTCGCAGCAAGCAGGATTATTCGGTAAATTAATATGATTATATGATTATTTACCTTTAGTTTTTAATAAGTTGTGGTTTATAGCACAGTGATTTCACTGTTTAATGCAATATTTGATATGTCGCTGTGCGGGGTTAGCGTTTTATTCTGTGAATGATTAACGAACGTTAAGTAGCAGCCTATAGTGAGGTACTTTTTTGCCTCAACAATCACTTTATCGTTAAATAAAGGTTGTTGTGTGTGCACGTGCAAAGTTTTATTTATATACAGTACACATGTCCCCTTTTTAACGCTTCATGAAAACAGGCATAGATTAGAAATACGGTGTAAGTTCAGTTACTGGCATACTGTATGGCTTCGTAATGTTTTGTCAAAATTATGTCATTTCAAAATTGATCTTTAAAGGGCATATTTTTTTTCAAGTCAATGCCTGCGACGTGCCGAATCCAACGATAGATCCGTAATTTTTATGTTGTGTGTCGCGCTCTTTTTTTTTTTCTATTTTTTTAATTTAAAATAACTATTTTCTATTGTAATATATTTTGAAAAATGTAATTTAAAAAGCATCTGTGATCATTCTAATATACTTTGCTACTCAAGAAACATTTTTTTTTTAATAATGCTTTATTATTTCAATGCAATGGGAAGAAGAGGAAGAAACACCATGTCTGATTACTATCAATGATGAATGAAGCGTCAGCAGCGAACGCTATCAGTGATCGATTGGTTCTGTCTTATAGCATTTGTGTGTTCCGATGAGCAGGAGAAAAAGTTCTATACTACACAATAACTCGTTAATAGTCTGTTGTTCCTCTTAGAGGTTTATTTTATGCACCAAACTTCTTGTAAACTAAATTAAATTAATGGTTAAAATGCACTTTAGAATCTATATTTTTATGTTAGGATCGATCCTTTCGATACAACGTCAGTATCGAAAGTATCGATATTTCAGGATCGATCCGCCCATCCCTAGCAGCCGGGTATACTTGCATTAGCTACGCTATGCACCTTACGTTAACTGTCTTGGTGTATCAGCAGTGGTGTAGTGCAGGGTATACGCAGGTACACGGCTTATGTCCACTTCTTTATCAGTTGGCTTTGCGTGTACCCACTTCTAAATCCCCTCTGTTGCGCATCGAGTAGTGTCCTCCAAAATCATGACAGTCCACCACATGAATAGCTAATTTAATCGCATGTGAGTATATACAAATATTCCCTAAAAACACCTGGTAACGACAGCGATGCGGTCAGAACAGTGGCGCGGGCTTCCTTTGAAATATATTTGATGATTGAGCCTAAATGCGCCCGCGCCCGCTCCGTCCGCTCCTCCACCCAGATGCTGCCTGTTCACACGCGAGGGCATGTCAGAGAAAACCCGACCAATTTAATCAGAAACTGCGGGAAATCACGCGATCACCTGATCTGTGTTTAAACGATTATGCTGCATGTAAACGCATTAACCTGCTTTCTATATAAAATAAGTCATTGTAAAAACAGTTTTGTGAAATTCTAATTTTTTCAAAGCTGAAATTTCATTCTAGATATGGGAGATTCTTGCTGGTGCAGATGGACAGTTTTGTAATAGAGAAGTTGAAGGAAAGGCAGCTTGATACCCTGGTTAAAACCTTTGAAGGCAAGTTATATCATTCAGTAACATTCAATAACTATGATTTGATTTAGAATTTGATCTTTTCATTAAAATAACAATAGTTACTGCTATGGCAATAAAATCAAACAATCAATCTAACATTTAAAAGCTTTAACTTATTAAACCACATTTGTAAATAATTTCATTATTTAAAGGAATGAATAAATTTTCATATGAAAGTGTTTCACTGTGTTGTTTTGATTATGAGATAAGTTTCACAGTTTGGACTGTATTATTCTTATGGTCTAGATGCTAAAGGGGAGAGTGCTTTTTAAAGTCCGGCCCATTCTGGAGGAATGGTCCACAGAACCACAACCACAAGCCATTCATTGACATACAAACCTGCAAGTTTTGTTTTACTTTTTCTATATATACGGTACTGTGCAAAGGTTTTAGGCCACTAGTATTTTCATCAGCTAAAAAATGGTTTAAAGTCAGTTAAAGTCTGTCTTTTGCTGTAGTGTGTCAGTAGAAAATCTGTGACAAAGTCTCCAGGATGCTTCAAGAAACCTACCTGCAAATCTGCAGCACTGTTAAAAGTTTTAAGCACTTGTGTAAGAATGCTGTAAAATAAGGATGCTGTCATAAATAGATTTTCTTTATCAATTACCTTCTATTAACTAAATGAAATCAACATTTGGTGCGACCATTCTTTGCATTTACAGCAGCTTTTGTCCTATGTGCACTTGCGCAAAATTTTTCAGGCAGCTTTGCAGGTAGGTCTCTTGAAGCATCTTGGAGACACTGCCACAGTTCTTCTGGATTTAGTCTGTCTCAGTTTGTTCTGTTTCTTCGTGTCATTCCAGGAAAAATGTATGATGATGAGATTAGATCAGTGTTTGAGCACTGGCTGTTGTCAGACTCCTTATGCAAACAAAAATCTCACTAGATTATTACGATTAATAGCAAACAGAATGTTTGGAAATGTAAACCAATATTTTTTACTGGCACACTAAAGCAAAAGATATAAATAACTTTAAATCATTTACTAGTGGCCTAAAACTTTTGCACAGTACTATATATATAATGAATTTTTGGATGGAAAAGACTAAAAATGTGCAGTTTGAAATTTTCTTCTAAAATTAAAATGGTTTTAGGCCTAAGTGTCTTCGAGACTAAGTGTCATATAATTAACAGATGGGGACCAGCATGGTGGATTTGAGCCTTGGGGACGAGACAACGACATTCCAGACCTTCACCATTGTTACGGGCTGTGCCACTAAAGCGGACTCGTTGCCTAGGAAATTCTCCAGCTTGCAGTATATTATATTGATGGACATAAGTCTTCATAAGTCTGGACATAAGTCAAGGCCAACAGTTTTTTTTTTCTGGCCACCAGTAACATGTTTTAATTTGTCATATGTATCGTCTGGTAGACACTTTGTTTGGCTTAGTTTTAATAGCACAATGTTTTGAACGATTCTGATGTGGTAATAATTAATTTTTGAGTGTTCTGCTGCTGCAATGTTGACAAAGAATCGGAATCTATAGTGCCTAGTTTACACAGTTTTGTGTTTTAAAGTAACTGATCTACTAAAATTGTTGTTTTGTGTGTCTGTAATAAAATAGATAAAGAGTAGATAGTAGATAAAATGTTTGACAGCTGCACCCATTTAAAAATTGTTTTAAAAAGAAATAAAACTCACTAAATTGATGTTTATGATTTTTTGTGTTTTTTAACTGTATTACAGAAAAGCAATAATAATTTTACATTCTTTTGTGATTATTATTATTGGTAAAGGAAGCAAGGCAATAAGACAACAAATAACCCAATGATTAGGTTATGTTTAACCCAGCAACACAGTTAACCTGACCCACTGTTTGGGTCAAATAAACAACCCAACATTGGGTCAAATGGTTAAACCCAGCACTTGGGTCAAAACAACCCAACGCATGTTTTCGTGCCTGAGGTTCTTGTTCCCACAATGCAAAGCGTAATTCAAAAATACTGAAAAACATCTGTAAAAACCAAATATGGAAAATTTTCCTAAATTATTAGGGTATGTTGTACTGTATTTTGACAGATTTTTTACAGTGTTCATTTGGTTGTTTTTGTGTTGTTTAAATTAGCTTTGAGAAAATAAATAACACATTATTTGGTAAAGGAAATATGATTATTAAATTAGTTTTTAAATGATTTTAAAAGAATGTTACAATTTCACATAACTTCATTCCGCACTGTTTTCATTTCCAGCTATTGCTGCGTTGGCTTTAAGCCAGTGAATGTTCGCTCAGTGGAATGTGGTCCATCGAAGTCAATGCAAGTTATGAATCAGGCACAACGAACAAACACACTAGTTCTTATTAGGCGCTACTCAAACTCTGGTCAGATTTACGGACAGATTTATTTGATCCATTTTAGATCACTTCACAGCCTGCCTTTTTTTCTAATTCAACATCTTAATTTCATGGCGTGTTCTTTTATTGTAAGTGCGTTAAAGTTCATTGATATTTCCATTGATATTTTAAATAAAATGACCGACGATATAAATCAGTTTACACGGTTCTAATGTTGCCCGTTTTCAGAAGTAAACACTTTACATAGCGTGTACGCTGCAAATAGAAAGTAAAACAGTACGGAGCTTCTGTAGTAAAACACTTGTGTGCCCTAAATAGATTCCACAAATTATTGTCAGTATAATTATTATGACCAAAAATAATCTTAAAATAAAGACAAAAACATTTACCTTTTCCCTCTTTTGTAGCGCTTGAGGACGCCATGGCGCAAAACACCTGCGCAGCTCTAGGAGATGAAGACTTTCTCAAAATGTGAGGCTCAAATGCAATTACTGGAAGAAGTGTCACATCATGATAGGCTACAATCCTTTCCTCTGAATCGTTTCAATTTGTTTCCTGCTGCAGATTATGATCTGTCACAAACTTCATTTATGAAACAACAGACCAGGAACAAAATAATTGTTAGCCCACTTGTAATGTAACATTGAATTGTAATGGATTTGTAAACGTGTTACTGTTAATTTAAATAAATCATTATTATTAAATTAATTAAAATAATTAATTAAATAATTGATTAGCCCTATGTAAGAAGGTTAAAATAAACATTTAATGTAAAGAGCTAAAGAAGTCCACTTCTAAAACAAAGATGCACATATAATTTACTCAGCCCCTTGTCTTTCTTCAGTCGTAAAGAAATTATGTTTTTTGAGGAAAACATTTCAGCATTTTTCTCCATATTGTTAAATGATATCACGCTCTCTGAAGAGAATATCTTAGGATAAAATATAAATGTAAGCTCGGTTTCATGTGCTAATTTTCAGCCGCAGTGATGACAGCGTAACGCAAAATAATGGGAAAAAACATGTCTCTTAATAAACTGTGCACGATGGTTGCACGCGCACGCAGCGCGCGCCAGTGCTTCATTAAGAAATGACTCTTATGAACCGGTACTTTTTGAGTCAAAAACACAACGCACGGGAGAAGGGTCTGGCTGCAGACATCTGTACCTGCACTCTCAGACACCTCCACTCTCAGACAACCGCACTTCCGGAAGTGACGTCACCTGCAGTCGATTTTTTATTTAACCTAGAGATATAGTCTTGTGTTAGGAGACCAAGAATCTGCTATAGTACTGTATATTGTAATGAAATTTTGCCAAATGTGCAGAGGTTGCTGAATTTACTTTTTTAATTGTATTTTTTACTGTACTGTATTGTGGTGCAAACCAAGTTCACATACAGTTCTTTGGTATTTGAACTTTTCATGTACTGCAGAATTACTTGTTAGTTGCTGAATTAGCAATCTGCAATTTAATTGATGTTGTATACTGTAACAGACATTGAGTTGCAAATTAATTCCTAATAAGAGTTTTTTGTTAGTGTTATTGATCTCATGAGTGTTCACTGGGCAGGAGACCCATTGTTGTATTCGAATTGTGTGTAATCATTTAAAAATACCTGTAATAACTAGATTGAAACGTTTGAAAGACAAATGTATGCTGGCTTGTCTTAAAGTCTTGTTTAAAAACATAAATAGTTTGGTCAGTTACATGTTCTAGATGTTTGCTAAAGTGTTACTCGTTGGTTGCTAGGATATTCTGGGTGGTTGCTAGGCTCTTGCTATGCAGTGTCTGAGGTGTTGATAGATTGTATGGTTGATTGTGTGTTATGAGTGATTACAGACATTCCCACCTCTGTTAATAACAGAAAAGCATTATTATTATTACTATTGTATTTATGTTATTATTATTATTATAACATTGTTTCCAAAACTGATCCAGTTTCAGTGCTTTGATATTAATATATATTTATTTCTAATGTTAATTAGAAATTAATGAAATTAACATTAAATAATCAACATTAACATCTTAAACTTGCACTAAAACATGATTTATATAATCTAAGTAGTAATTTAATAAAATTGCATGTCTTTTTTAGTGATAGAAGTTCAGAAACATTTATAACCTGTTGTTGTTCATTGACTTGGTGCCATGATTGATATTGAAATGTTATATATATATATTTTTCATTTCATTCGGTCATTTCGTTTTACTGGCTGACTGACTCGCTTATTTATCAATCTCTTTATTGAATTATTCCTTAAAATAAACATAGTTATTAGAGTAAATATGATTTCAGAGGGATTTGACATGCCTAACGATAGAGAAGATATTATTGTTCAAAAGAGAAATGTCCCACTGAACAAACTGTACACAATTCAGTAGATAGAAATGACTGTACTGATATCCTACTTCAAATCTAGCAATTTGATATAAGTATCATATTTTATAAATTATACACTGTCTAATTTTTATTTGGTGCTCAAGTAATGTAAAATCTGCGTACCCCGTAATAGACATATTTAATAGTATTTAATATTACGCATGATGGTTGATCGTGTGCTCAGTATGTTTTTATGAATTAAACAATGGATAAAAACAAGACATGTGTTTTATAATACTGATTAGGCTTCCATATCATTTCCATGCCATTTATACTATACTGGGTCGTGATTGTGCTGGATGATTACTGACATTACTTAGTTTTCTCCATCAGTACCACTATTATTGGCGTTTGAGCTGTATTTATGTGTGATTCACATTCAGAGCTACATTTCAGCAGCATATAATAGATATTCTATAATAGAATAAACTGATTTTCTCTATCTGTTTTTGTTATTGAGTATCTTCATGGTTAGCTGCATGGTTATGTCTCAAGCTTGAACTTTTACCTGCACTTCTTGTCAGACAAGAAACAGGTTGTTTCATTTATCTTTTAAACAGATCACTGATACACTCACACTCATCTGCGCAACATTCCTTACCTTTAAACTATTTAACAACATATCTCATTTCCTCAATTGCTTTTTTATTATTTTTTTTTATTCCTTTATATTACTTTGCTTACACCTTTAGCACTTCAGCACTCCACAATAAGTCTTTTTGGCTTAACAGTTAATCTCCTTGGCCGCTCTACCTTTTCTGCATTTAGAGATAACTACAGTGTGCTGTCTGTAGAAGTTTTCTTTGGGGTACTCCTTTGCCCTACATCACTCTCTTTACTCTGTTCTTTTGGAGCCACAGGACAATTGATCCTGACATCCTAGTTGAATTCTGTTTTAGGAATTTTCAACAAATCCAGGATTCCATGTCTCGCAAAAATTGTTTTCAAATGTGAGATCACATGCTTTGCAGAGGTGTCTGTCAACAATGTGAAGTCTGGATAGTTGGAATAGTAATCCATGACAATCAGGTAATCTTTCCCATTCAGCTGGAACAAATCAGCTCAGACTTTCCTCCACGGTTCACATAATGAACTAAATGAGGTAAAAGTGTCTCTTTCTGCTGTTTGTATTTGTGTTGTTGACAAATCTCACAGCGCTGTACTTGTGTCTCTATGTCTCTGTTCATATATGGCCAGTACATCACATCTCAGGTACAGCATTTACATTTCTCAATACCCATATGAAGCTCAGTCATTTGTTGCCTCTTTGCACTAGGGACTACAATCCTCCTTCCCTTTAGAAGAACTGCAGCGATGGCAGAAAGCTCATCTCTGAAATGCTGATATGGGCTTGGCAGCATCTCGTCTCCAGGTGAGTTGATTTTGCAAATCACTTCCTGTAATACGCTGTTACTTGCTGTTGCATCTGCAAACTCAACCCACTTCTTGACACCGGTATCTGGCTCACTACACAAACCACATGAATTTGAACATCATTTTCTGTTCTGCTTTTACCAGTGTGACTCTGCTAAGAGCATCGGCCACTACCAGTAATTTACCTGGAGTAAACTCAAATGTCAAATGGTACTTCTGTAAGCGCAACAGAAGACGCTGGATGTGTGGTGGTGCATCACCCAGGGCCTTTGTTGAAATCACAATCAAAGGTTTGTGGTCAGTCTCCACAATCACTTCTCTTCCATATACGTATTCATGGAACTTCTCACAGCCGAAAACTACGCCTAATGTCTCTTTTTCAATCTGTGCGTGTCACTGTGCGTGATGCATACGCTATAGGAAACCACTCAGTTCCATGTTTTTGGAGTAATACTGCTCCAAATTCATCATTGGACGCATCGGTTGACACTTTGACTCATTTCTCCGGATCATACATTTTAAGCACTTGAGTATTCTTGCACTTGGCTGTATTCCTGCCGCAGAAAGTTCATCTCCGAGGTAAGTTATTCTCTGTCACTCCAAATTCGCATTTTTGCCTGTTTAGTTTCAGTCCTGCCTTTTTGTGCTTGTTTTAACACTTCACAAAGTCTTTTGTCATGGTCGTTTTGCGTTCTTCCCCATATTATTATGTCATCCAGGAATACTCATAAACCTTCCATACCATCAAACAGCTGTTGCACTGTCTGGTGAAATACCTCTGGCGCCAAACAGATACCAAAAGGTAAGCGAAGGAAACAGTGTCGCCCGAAGGGTGTATTGAAAGTACACAACTTAGCACTTTCTTCATCCAGAAAAATTTGGTAGAAACCTGACGATGCATCCAGTTTAGAAAAATAACATGCACCTGACATTGTGCTTGTTATGTCAGTCTTTGTTGGCAACTTGTAGTGCTCTCTTTTGATCCACTTGTTTAAATCTCTTGGATCTACGCAAAGTCTTAGATCTCTGTTTTTCTTTTCTACAATTACAAGAGAATTTACTCACTCTGTTGGCTCCTCTATTTGTCTCATTATTCCTTTTTGGATCAAAGATTGCAATTCAGATCTCAACCTTTCTTTGAGGGCAACTGGAACCTTCCTGGCTGGATGTATGACTGCTTGAGGATTTTCTTTCAGCTGTATCTTGTGTTTGCTTGGTAGACAACCCACACCTTCAAACACATCTTGGTACTGTTTAACTATCTTGTTAACACTAGTTACCATCTCATTCTGTTTCTCAGCTGTGCCACTCTGTTTAACTGCTCTACTGTGAATCACATGCACTCTCTTTATGAGCCCCAAATTTTCACAAGCCTTCAGCCCAAGTATAAGCTGTCTGTTGCCCTCTACCAGTACACACATTACATTAACAGACTGTCCTGTTTTTGCTGTCAGTGTGATCCTACATACCCTGACAATGTTCACATTTTATTTACTGAACCAACGACTCACTTCTTTCAACATTTCCGCTTGACAATAAAGCGTAGGCCTATTTGTATTCCCCATCGGTCATAAGCATGAGCATTGATCGAGTGCTACATGTTTTTCAATTTGTACACTTTTGGCAGATTTGCTAGAGGGACTATAATGCCACCTTGTAATGTGATCACAATTAAGAACCATAACATTACACCACATGCCCTTGAAAAGGTTATAGACATAGTCTTTTATACAGGAAATATGTTTGTACAATTTACAAAAGAAACATGTTAAAATATAAAAAGAGATGCTCTTCTAAACTATTTTTAGGTTTTAATGTTGATTTTGATGCTAGTTGATGATGATGTATATCTTTTTCATTGTTTTTGTACAGTTTTTAGATGAAGACTACTCTCAGAGTTTGGTCAAGCATGCAGTGAGTGTTCACAGGAAAACGTGTGCAAATACAGTATAAGAGAATGAAATTAAAGCCCTTCTACATGAGAGTGTTTAAACTAAAACTGTGATGTACTGTTAGAGCATCTTTCAGGTCTGTCTACAAAGTGGCGCAAGACACAAGGCCTCAACATGAAAAGTGAGTCTTACTGTTTTTCTGTTACATCTATTACATTTAAAACACTTCAAGTTACACATTAATAATTGAAGATGTTGTGGAAACACTATTTTCTTTGTACGTGTCTCTAAACATGACTTCAGTTAATAAACCATTGTTCATTGTTGATAAGTAGTTAATATAAGTGAGAGGTGGATGATTCAGACCGTTTTATTCAGTTGTTGTGTTTTAGGTTTGATCCAGGAAGCAGGTACAACTGCAACTGTGCATTGTCATGTTTGCCTTAATAACCAGCTCTTCTTTAAGAAAACATGCGGTAAGCAGTCTTTAACACATCTTAATTCTCTTAATTTTTCACAATTTTAAAAGTTTAGCTTAAATATTAGTTTTTAGCCAGTTATAAAAGTGTCAGACATGGAGCTTATATGTATTTTTAAATAATTACAAGTATTACAGGTTCTGGGTAGTTGGATGCCTGTAAGTGGTGAAAACTTGACAGTAAATGCGACAGCCGAGAGTGTTACTCAAACACTCCTCTGCGTTATTTTAATATTCGTGGCATTTAGCATTAGGTGAATTCTCACTGTCTCACCCTGTGTATATTTATATAATTCTTCATTAATATCTTAACATATTATTATATCTTTTCTTAACCATTTGCACACACAAGCATTATCCGACTCTCCTCCTGACCACAGACGGAGGTTTACAAGCCACTTTTTCCTGCGCTTTTCAGTCAGTTTCTTGCCTTTCCCCCTTATAAACAGCTAATTTTCATACATGATTGAGCATCCATAAACAACACAAAATATAGGCATTTTTGAGTTACTGCTAGTGATTCCTATGGAGAAAAGGGCATGTTACCAAGACGCCCCCATGGCTAAACGATTGGAAAATGTATAAATGACATTACCAAACAGCACCAAAACCAGGTCCTAACATTATCAAAATTTAAGCACATTTTAAACCTTGAAAATGACATTTTAGGACCCTGAAGATTGAACTAGAAAAGAAGCTCACATTCTGGCACCTTGCTGGAGCATGTTTAAGTGTGTCTGACACTATGTCCTCCACTTTGTCTTGCTGGAGTCCAGGATTGGATCTCATTACTGCCTCTGTAAAATGAAGACCCATAATTATGACACAATATTTTAAAAAGTACTGGTAATACTGATTGTTTTGGATTAACTGACTTATTGGACTTACTTTTTATGACTTTCATAACAATCATGTTTTGGAGCGGCCTCTTCCCTTTTTTCCCCTTTAGGCTGAATTCCTTCCAATCGTTGTAGGAGGACACTGCCCGCATTACCCGCCGGGTGTTCTCCCCAGGGTTTGGACCTCCAACAGGCTTAAATGACGTGTCTGCAAGATGGAATACATCTAAATGGATCAGTTGATATTTTTGTTAATTAACATAAATCTGTTAATGAAGCGTTACAGATCACCAGTAACACACCACTCTCTTCCTGAATGTGTCTTCTTTTAGATTCTCTTTTAGAGAGAGGAGTTCATCGATGGTGTCACACACATCAAGTCTAATCTCCTCTGCTCGCTGACCAGTCCCATCACCCAGCACACGACAATAAAGTTCATACGTGGCAACTACTGAGCTCCTCATTGCTTTCATCTCACTCTCCATGCTTACTATTTTTTGTGTGAGTAGGCTCAGGAGGTTATTTGAGGAGAATCGATATTGTTTCGTTAATTTCAAGTTAAGTTAGTTTCAAATTAAGTTCTGCATATGTATTCTTTTCATTTCACCATAATCCTCAGCCTTGTCTTAAAGGGATCGTTCACCCAGAAATGAAAATTCTGTCATGTTGTTTCACCCGTAAAACCTTTGTTCATCTTCAGAACACAGATTAGAATATTTTTGATTAAATCCGAGAGCTTTCTGGCCCCCCGTAGACAGCAGTGTAACTGAAATGTCCCCGCAGTGAATCAAGTGAGATAGAGAGATGTGCAGAGCAGGAGATGAAAGGAACAGGATGAAGAACTGCTGCTTCACAACATTTTCAAACTTGTGAATCCATTAGAATCGTTAGAAGACAGAATTGCAATTCATATATTCATATTTTTTCGTACACTCCTAGTTTTGACAGCATGGTAACAATTCTTCCTCTTCTCTAAAGCAGCGCAGCATGGCCTTGCCATGTTTGTTGCAGGTTCCTGATGCAGGGTTTATGTAAATTTCAGGGTTTGTAACTGTAACGAGATGAACGAGACGAGAGGCGAGCGGATCCATATGCAAACTTTTATTTAAATCGCGAGACAAAGACATGGTCGTACAGGCTGGGTCGAGACGGGAGCAGACAGGAATATCAAAGGCAGAGGGAGAGAGAGTAATCCAATAAACGTGAGCAAAAGTCCAAAAGGCAGGTGGCTAGACAGTCCAAACGAGAAACCAGGCGAGAGAACAAAACCAGGAACCAGGAACGAGGAAACTAGGAAACGCTAACGATAACAACAACAGGATAATACAACCAACCGTGAAGTGCACTGAAAAGGAGCGGGGTTTTTATAGGGCGCCTGATTGGTCACGGGGACTGACGCAATAAGAGCAGTGGAGGATGGGAGATGCAGTCCGAGATGTATAGTGACAGTCAGAGTGCGTAAGTGATGCGAGAGTGACATCTGGTGGTTGGTGGACAACGGGACACAGACCAGATTCGTGACATAGCCCCCCCCCAAGGAGCGGCTTCCAGACGCTCCAACAGAGTAACAGTCCAGGGGAGCGGTGGGGCGGGAGCGAGACAGGGCGAGGGCTGGAGGACCAGGTCCCTGCGGAGGACCCGGTGATTGAGGCAGGACCGGCAGCACCAAGGCCCTCCAGGACGGAGCCGGGGGCGGAGCATGAGGCACAGGCGTACTCCAGGGCGGAGCTGAAGGTAGAGCAGTCCTCCGGGGCGGCACTGGAGGTGGAGCAGGACTCCTCCACGGCGGAACCGGAGGTGGAGCAGGATTCCTCCAGGGCGGAACCGGAGGCGGAGCAGGACTCCTCCACGGCGGAACCGGAGGTGGAGCAGGATTCCTCCAGGGCGGAACTGGAGGCGGAGCAGGACTCCTCCAGGGCGGAACTGGAGGCGGAGCAGGACTCCTCCAGGGCGGAACAGCCCTCTGGGGCGAAACAGGAATCTGCGTCACTGTCTGGGACCTGGGGAAAGCAGGGACAGAGGAGGCAGACAGAATAGGGGGAGAGGGCGCAGCAGCCCCCCAGGGCGGAACAGGAGGCGGAACAGGAGGCGCTGCAGCCCTCCGGGGCGGAACAGGAGCCTGCGTCATGGTCTGGGACCTGGGGAGAACAGGGACAGAGGAGGTAGACAGAATAGGGGGAGAAGCAGAGAGCTTGTAAGGGGACGCCACCTCCAAGGGAGGATCCACAGCCGAAGCTGACACCTCAGGAGGTATTGGCGCGGCTTCTCCGACCGAGGGGAGCTCTGGAACAGGCCAGTGACCAGACGGGAGCTCTGGAGCAGGCTTGTGACCAGACGGGAGCTCTGGAGCAGGCTTGTGACCAGACGTAGCCTCTGGAGCTGGCCTGTGAGCAGACGTGACCTCTGGAGCAGACTTGAGACCAGACGGAAGCTCTAGAGCAGGCTTGTGAGCTGACGTGGCCTCAGGAGCTGACTTGTGAGCAGGCGTGACCTCTGGAGCAGACTCGAGACCAGACGGGAGCTCTGGAACAGGCTTGTGAGCTGACGCGGCCTCTGGAGTGTAGTGTGCGGCCCACATACTGAAAATGGTAATTGCCATCACACTGGCAGACATGATGTGACGAGGCTCGGGGCGGTCAGACGGGACATGACTCGACTCTGGGCCGTCAGGCGGGACGTGACTCGACTCTGGGCCGTCAGGCGGGACGTGACTCGACTCTGGGCCGTCAGGCGGGACGTGACTCGACTCTGGGCCGTCAGGCGGGACGTGACTCGACTCTGGGCCGTCAGGCGGGACGTGACTCGACTCTGGGCCGTCAGGCGGGACGTGACTCGACTCTGGGCCGTCAGGCGGGACATGGTGAGGCTTTGGACAGATAGACGAGACATGACTGGGCTCTGGAAGGTCAGATGAGACGTGACTTGACTTGGTAGGAACAACTGGAACATGACTTGACTTGGCTGTGACTTGACTTGACTTAGTAGAAACAGCAGCTGGTGCAGGTTCAGAAGAGGCAGACACGACCCTGACCGATTGTGGCCTGGCTGACGTGGCGTTAGCAGGCGCTGGCTGGGCTGGCGTGGCGTTAGCAGGCGCTGGCTGGGCTGACGTGGCGTTAGCAGGCGCTGGCTGGGCTGGCGTGGCGTTAGCAGGCGCTGGCTGGGCTGGCGTGGCGTTAGCAGGCGCTGGCTGGGCTGACGTGGCGTTAGCAGGCGCTGGCTGGGCTGACGTGGCGTTAGCAGGCGCTGGCTGGGCTGACGTGGCGTTAGCGGAGATTTTAGCGTCAAGCTCTGGCGTGGCAGCCATCTTTGCGACAGGCTCTGGCGTGGCGGCCCTCTTGAGCAGTGCAGACTCGGACTCAGGAATGATGGCGGAAGCTTGACTGGACTTGGAAGCTTGACTGGACTTGGAAGCTTGACTGGACTTGGGAGCTTGACTGGACTTGGAAGCTTGACTGGACTTGGCAACAGCAGCAGCTTGACTTGACTGGACTTGGAACCTGGCTTGAGCTGGCTTGAGCCTGACTTGACTCTGGAGCAACAGCAGCAGCTTGACTTGGCTCATGAGGATCAACTGTGACTTGGCTCGACTCGTGGAGAACGGCAGCTGTGTCTTGACTTGAGCCAGGGGTAGCCGCCGCGACATGGAGTGCCATTTTAGCTGCCCAAACTGTCATTAGGGGTGTATCCAGCACGTGGGCCATCATGACCACAGGTGGCGTCCGGGTGTTGACCACAGGTTCTGGAATGGCGTCCACATTGTGGAATGGCTTGGAGACGGCAGCCATCTTGTGCAGTGGCTCTGGAATGATGGCTGTAATTTGACTTGCGACAGGGGCAATGGCTCTGACTTGACTTGACGCAGGAAACACAGCTCCAGCTTGATTTGACACAGGAACAACAGCTGTAGCTTGTCTTGACTTGACAACTTGACTTGACTCAGGGGAAACAGCTGCAGCTTGACTTAACTTGGAAACTTGACTTGACTCAGGAAATACAGCTGCAACTTGACTTGACCCAGAAACTTGACTTGACTCAGGAAGGACAGCTGCAACTTTATATGGCTCTGATATGGCAGCTGTGACGTGACGAAGCTCTGTTTTCACCGCCATCTTGTGAACGGACTCCGCCGTCGCCGCCATCTTGTGAGCGCACGCCGGCGCCGCCGTCATCTTGCCAACGAGCGCGCGCCGCAGTCGCCGCCATTTTGTGATCGGGCACCACAGTCGCCGCCATTTTGTGATCGGACACCGTCGCAGCCCCATTTTGTGCACGGGCTCAGCTGCCATTTTGTGCACGGGCTCAGCTGACGCCATCGTAGCTTGGGCGCGCTCCGACACGGCCGCCATCTCGCGAGCGATCCAGGCGGAAAACTTGGTTTTGGCGTCGTGATCCGGCGTAACCACCAATCTGCGAGCGGGGTGCGGAGCTGCCGCGTCCGCGTTGTCGCGTTCCCCCTTCGCGACCCCCACAGTACACGGCGAGCCCACACACAATAAGGCAAAGTTCATAAATTCCGCAAGAGACGAACGCGGACCCTCGCGTCTCAGCCTCGCCCTTAAAGGCTGATTTACGCCATCACAGAAAGTTTCAATAATTGTACAGTCCGGGAGGGTGGAATAATTTGAAATGGAAATAAACTCACGGGTGTACTGCTCGAGTGTGTGTGATCTCTGTTTGATCCGAAATAAAGTCCTGTTGGTGTCCATATCTGCAGAATGTCCGGGTGAAAAGCTGCTGGATCCTTTTGTGACGGTTGGTTCTGTAACGAGATGAACGAGACGAGAGGCGAGCGGATCCATATGCAAACTTTTATTTAAATCGCGAGACAAAGACATGGTCGTACAGGCTGGGTCGAGACGGGAGCAGACAGGAATATCAAAGGCAGAGGGAGAGAGAGTAATCCAATAAACGTGAGCAAAAGTCCAAAAGGCAGGTGGCTAGACAGTCCAAACGAGAAACCAGGCGAGAGAACAAAACCAGGAACCAGGAACGAGGAAACTAGGAAACGCTAACGATAACAACAACAGGATAATACAACCAACCGTGAAGTGCACTGAAAAGGAGCGGGGTTTTTATAGGGCGCCTGATTGGTCACGGGGACTGACGCAATAAGAGCAGTGGAGGATGGGAGATGCAGTCCGAGATGTATAGTGACAGTCAGAGTGCGTAAGTGATGCGAGAGTGACATCTGGTGGTTGGTGGACAACGGGACACAGACCAGATTCGTGACAGTAACTGTCATAATTTTAAAAAACAATATCGTTTGCATTGAACTTTGAGCATCGTAACTTTGAAATCACAATCAACCACCCCTTTACTGACATTTAAACTCATTTCATTGTTAAAGCAACACATTTACATCATTTCTGTGAAAAGATATAAAAGACAGCTGGGAAGTCATTTGAAATGTAGCTGTAGTGTCATGGCTGATCTCGCTCTGCTGGAAGATTCAGCAAACTGTGCACTGCACAGAGAATGTGTTTTCAGAGACCACACTGATCTTAGTGCAGCACAGAATGGCTTCTCAAAAATTGCTTTCTTTGCCATGATTTCGGCAGGACATATACATTCACATGATTTATAAAGGGAGGTGTTGTCACCATATATTGTTCACTGAAGGTGTTTCTGAATGCAAATGACCATGAATGTGAGCGAGCATAGTGCTTAAGAAAGTGGGATTAAACAACAACGATCACTTTCTGGTGTGTGTAAGAACCACACGCATGTTTGAGAAATGCAGATTTTTTTTTTTTTTATTGCAATACTTTCTAAATTTTATTTTTAGCAAAAAATAGAATCTAAATCTCTTGTAATGCTAAATTATCAGCAAATCTTTAATTAAGTCATCTGATTATGTACAAATGTTTGTATTTCCACTCAAAAAAAAAAATGTTTTGCATAAACTCAGATTAGTGAGGCCTACGATCAAGAAATCTGTAACCTGTATTGAATCCAATATTTGGTGATAATTTAGCAAAACAAGGAATTTGCAAGCAATTTCACTTTTGACCAATGTTGTTACAGGCTACATGACAAAAGGGGTTCAAAAATACATATGAAAAAAGTAGAGAGCTACAGATTTATGAGACAAAAACCCATATGGGCATTGTGCGTAAATACGTAAACACTTAAAGAAAAAAACTTACTTTTTTCTGCTCTTGATTACTCTTGATTACCTCTTCATCTACTCATTCCTGTGTATCCATGTTTCTTTAATAAACTCTCTTAATACAAGTTAACCATGCCCTCACTCTACATCAAGTCTGTCAACTTTCTATTTTGCAGATATAAAATAAGCAAACTCAACCAAAATGACACGATACCTGTTCTGAACTTGCTTCTGGCAAACAGGGTCTTGACATCTCAGTCACGGCATCTTCTATTATCTGTAAAAGACAGAATGAATGGATGAAAATACTGATGTCAAATATTTGCACAAGCTAAAGAAAGTACAGAACTAAATCTAGACTCCTAAGTCACTAAGACCAAATCATAATCCTAAAATGGATGTTTCCAGCAATCACCTCTGGACATAAATGTTTTAGAAACATGTCACTACATATATATAGT